>NC_054494.1:18936163-19227812 GCF_017639515.1 Carcharodon carcharias | reverse complement strand
CTGTTTTGCTCTGTCTGACTCTGTTATGCTCTGGTTGGCACTCTTTGCCTGTGTTTTGCTTTGTCTGGCTCTGTTTTACTCTGTTTGGCTCTGTTTAGCTTTGTTTGGCTCTTTTTTGATTTATTCTGATATCTGTTAATCTCTGTTTTGCTCTGTTTTGGATCTGTTTTGCCCTGTTTTGCTCTGCTTCCCTCTGTTTGGCAATGTTTTGCTCTGTTTGCATCTGTGTTGCTCTGTTTGGCTCTGTTGTGCTCTGTTTGGCTCTGTGTTGCTCTATTTCACTCTGTTTTGCTCTGTTTGGCTAGGTTGTGTTCTGTCTGGCTCTGTTTCACTCTGTTTGGCTCTGTTCTGCTCTGTTTGGCTCAGATTGCCTATGTTTTGCACTGTCTGGCTCTTTTGTGCTCTGTTTGGTTCTGTTTGGCTCTGTTTTGCTTAGTCTGGATCTGTTTGGCTCTCTTTGGCTCTGTTTGACTACGTCTGGCTCTGTTTTATTATCTTTGGCTTTGTTTGGCTCTTTTAGGATATGTTTTGCTCTGTTTGGCACCGTTTGGCTCTGTTTTGCTCTGTTTGTCTATGTTTGGCTCTGGTTCTGTTTTGCTCTGTTAGGCTCTGTTTGGAACTGTTAGGCTATGTTTTGATCTGTTTGGCTCTGTGTGGCTCTGCCAGGCTCTGTTAGGCTGTGTTTTGATCTGTTTGGTTCTGTGTGGCTCTGCAAGGCTCTGGTTTGCTCTGGCACCATACCCCTCCCTATGGCTCTGTCTTGCTCTGGTTGGCCCTGCTGCGCTCTGTGTTGCTCTGTTTGGCTCTGTTAGGCTATGTTTTGATCTGTTTGGCTCTGTGTGGCTCTGCCAGCTCTGTTTTGCTCTGTTTGGCTCTGCGTCGCTCTGTTTGGCACTGTTTGGCTCTGTTTTTGCTCTGTTTGGCTCTGTTTCACTCTGTTTGGCTCTGTTAGGCTATGTTTCTCTCTGTTTTGCTTTGACCAGCTCTGTTTGGCGCTGTTTCACTCTGTGTGCCTCTGTTTGGCTCTGTGTGGCTCTATGCTGCTCTGTTTTGCTCGTTGTGCTCTGTTTCTTTCTGTTTCACTGTGTTTTGCTCTGTTTGGCTCTGTTTGGCTCTGTTATGCTATGTTTGCGCTGTTTGGCTCTGTTTGGTTCTATTTTGCTCTCTTTTGCTTGGTTTGGTTCTGTTATGCTATGTCTTGCTGTGTTTGGCTTTGTGTGGCTCTGGCAGGCTCTGTTTTGCTGTGGTTGGCTCTGTGTTGCTTTGTTTTGCACTGTTCACCTCTTTATGGCTCTGTTTTGCTCTGTTTTGCTCTGTTTGGGGCTCTGTTTGGCTCTGTTTCACTCTGTGTGGCTCTGTTAGTCTATGTTGTGCTCTGTTTGGCTCTGTGTGGCTCTGCCAGGCTCGGTTTGGCTCTGTTCTGCTCTGTTTGACACTGCTTGCCTCTATTCTGCTCTGCTTGCCTCTGTTTTGCTCTGTATGACTCGGTTATGCTCTGTTTGGCTCTGTTCTGCTCTGTTTGGCTCTGTTTTCCTCTGTTACACTCTGTGTGGCTCTGCCAGGCTCTGTTGTGCTCTGTTTGGCTCTGTTCTGCTCTGTTTGACACTGCGTGCCTCTGTTCTGCTCTGTTTGCCTCTGTTTTGCTCTGTCTGAATCTGTTTTGCTCTGGTTGGCTCTGTGTTGCTCTGTTTTGCACTGTTCACCTCTTTTTGGCTCTGTTTGGCTCTGTTCTGCTCTGTTTGGCTCTGTTTTCCTCTGTTACCCTCTGTGTGGCTCTGCTAGTCTATGTTGTGCTCTGTTTGGCTCTGTGTGGCTCTGCCAGGCTCTGTTGTGCTCTGTTTGGCTCTGTTCTGCTCTGTTTGACACTGCGTGCCTCTGTTCTGCTCTGTTTGCCTCTGTTTTGCTCTGTCCGAATCTGTTATGCTCTGGTTGGCTCTCTTTGCCTTTGTTTTGCTTTGTCTGCCTCTGTTTTACTCTGTTTGGCTCTGTTTGGCTTTGTTTGGCTCTTTTTTGATTTATTCTGATTTCTGTTCATCTCTGTTTTGCTCTCTTTTGGATCTGTTTTGCCCTGTTTTACTCTGCTTCACTCTGTTTGGCAGTATTTTGCTCTGTTTGCATCTGTGTTGCTCTGTTTGGCTCTGTTGTGCTCTGTTTGGCTCTGTGTTGCTCTATTTCACCCTGGTTTGCTCTGTTTAGCTCTGTTGTGCTCTGTCTGGCTCTGTTTCACTCTGTTTGGCTCTGTTCTGCTCTGTTTGGCTCAGTTTGCCTATGTTTTGCTCTGTCTGGCTCTTTTGTGCTCTGTTTGGCTCTGTTTGGCTCTGTTTGGCTTTGTTAGGCTATGTTTTGCTCTGTTTGGCTCTGTTTGACTATGTCTGGCTCTGTTTTGTTCTCTTTGGCTTTGTTTGGCTCTTTTAGGATATGTTTTGCTCTGTTTGGCACTATCTGGTTCTGTCTTGCTCTGTTTGTCTATGTTTTGCTCTGTTTGGCTCTGTTTGGAACTGTTAGGCTATGTTTTGATCTGTTTGGCTCTGTGTGGCTCTGCCAGGCTCTGGTTTGCTCTGTTTGGCACTGTTCTCCTCCCTATAGCTCTGTTTGGCTCTGTTTCGCTCTGTTTGGCTCTGCTTGGCCCTGTTTTGCTCTGTTTTGCTCTGTTTGGCTCTGTTAGGCTATGCTTTGCTCTGTTTGGCTCTGTGTTGCTCTGCCAGGCTCCGATTTGCTGTTTGGCTCTGTGTTGCTCTATTTCACTCTGTTTTGCTCTGTTTGGCTCTGTTTGGCTCTGGCTCTGCTAGGCTCTGTTTTGCTCTGTTTTGCGTTGTTTGGCTTTGTTTGGCCCTGTCTTGCTCCGTGTGCCTCTGTTTGGCTCTGTTTGGCTCTATGTTGCTCTGCTTTTCTCTGTGTGGCTCTGTTTCATTCTGTTTCACTCTGCTTTGCTCTGTTTGGCTCTGTTTGCTCTGTTATGCTATGTTTTGCTCTGCTTGGCTCTGTTTGGTTCTGTTTTGCTCTGTTTGGCTCTGTTAGGCTATGTTTTGCTGTGTTGGGCTCTGTTTGACTCTGTTTGGCTCTATTAGGCTATGTTTCTCTCTGTTTTGCTTTGTTTGGCTCTGTGTGGTGCTGTTTCACTCTGTGTGCTTCTGTTTGGCTCTGTGTGGCTCTATGCTGCTCTGGTTTGTTCCTTGTGGCTCTGTTTCTTTCTGTTTCACTCTGTTTTGCTCTGTTTGGCTCTGTTAGGCTATGTTTTACTCTGTTTGGCTCTGTGTGGCTCTGCCAGCTCTGTTCTGCTCTGTTTGGCTCTGTTAGGCTATGTCTTGCGCTGTTTGGCTCTGTGTGGCTCTGCTAGCTCTGTTTTGTTCCATTGGGATCTGTTTTGCTCTGTTTGACTCTGTTTGGCTGCGTTAGGCAATGTTTCTCTCTGTTGTGCTTTGTTTGGCTCTGTTTTTCGCTGTTTCACTCTGTTTGCCTCTGTTTGGCTCTGTGTGGCTCTATGCTGCACTGTTTTGCTCCTTATGGCTCTGTTACTTTCTGTTTCATTCTGTTTTGCTCTGTTTGGCTCTGTTTCACTCAGGCTATGTTTCGCTCTGTTGTGCTTTGTCTGGCTCTGTTTGGCACTGTTTCACTCTGTTTGCCTCTGTTTTGCTCTCTGTGGCTCTATGCTGCTCTGTTTTGCTCCTTGTGGCTCTGTTTCTTTCTGTTTCACTCTGTTTTGCTCTGTTTGGCTCTGTTAGGCTCTGTTCTGCTCTGTTTGCCTTTCTGGCTCTTTCGTGCTCTGTTTTGCTCTGTTTTGCCTCTGTTTGGCTATGTTTTACTCTGTTTGGCTTTGTCTGACTATGTTTGGTTCTGTTTTGCTCTGTTTGGCTCTGTTTGGCTCGGTTAGGCTATGTTTTGCTCTGTTCGGCTCTATTTAGTTCTATTTTGCTCTGCTTTGCTCTGTTTGGCTCTGTTAGGCTCTGTTTTTCTGTGTTTGGTTCTCTTTCACTCTGCCAGGCTCTGTTTTGCTCTGGTTGGCTCTGTGTTGCTCTGTTTTGCACTGTTCACCTCTTCATAGCTCTCTTTGGCGCTGTTCTGTACTGTTTGGCTCTGTTTCACTCTGTGTGGCTCTGTTACTCTACGTTGTGCTCTGTTTGGCTCTGTTCTGCTCTGTCTGCCTCTGTTTTGCTCTGTCTGACTCTGTTATGCTCTGGTTGGCACTCTTTGCCTGTGTTTTGCTTTGTCTGGCTCTGTTTTACTCTGTTTGGCTCTGTTTAGCTTTGTTTGGCTCTTTTTTGATTTATTCTGATATCTGTTAATCTCTGTTTTGCTCTGTTTTGGATCTGTTTTGCCCTGTTTTGCTCTGCTTCCCTCTGTTTGGCAATGTTTTGCTCTGTTTGCATCTGTGTTGCTCTGTTTGGCTCTGTTGTGCTCTGTTTGGCTCTGTGTTGCTCTATTTCACTCTGTTTTGCTCTGTTTGGCTCTGTTGTGCTCTGTCTGGCTCTGTTTCACTCTGTTTGGCTCTGTTCTGCTCTGTTTGGCTCAGTTTGCCTATGTTTTGCTCTGTCTGGCTCTTTTGTGCTCTGTTTGGTTCTGTTTGGCTCTGTTTTGCTTAGTCTGGATCTGTTTGGCTCTGTTTGGCTCTGTTTGGCTTTGTTAGGCTATGTTTTGCTCTGTTTGGCTCTGTTTGACTATGTCTGGCTCTGTTTTGTTCTCTTTGGCTTTGTTTGGCTCTTTTAGGATATGTTTTGCTCTGTTTGGCACCATCTGGTTCTGTCTTGCTCTGTTTGTCTATGTTTGGCTCTGTTTGGTTCTGTTTTGCTCTGTTTGGCTCTGTTTGGAACTGTTAGGCTATGTTTTGATCTGTTTGGCTCTGTGTGGCTCTGCCAGGCTCTGGTTTGCTCTGTTTGGCACTGTTCGCCTCCCTATAGCTCTGTTTGGCTCTCTTTTGCTCTGTTTGGCTCTGCTTGGCTCTATTTTGCTCTGTTTTGCTCTGTTTGGCTCTGTTAGGCTATACTTTGCTCTGTTTTGCTCTTTGTGGCTCTGCCAGGCTCCGATTTGCTGTTTGGCTCTGTGTTGCTCTATTTCACTCTGTTTTGCTCTGTTTGGCTCTGTTTGGCTCTGGCTCTGCTAGGCTCTGTTTTGCTCTGTTTTGCGTTGTTTGGCTTTGTTTGGCTCTGTTTTGCTCTCTGTGCCTCTGTTTGGCTCTGTTTGGCTCTATGTTGCTCTGCTATTCTCTGTGTGGCTCTGTTTCATTCTGTTTCACTCTGTTTTACTCTGTTTGGCTCTGTTTGGCTCTGTTATGCTATGTTTTGCTCTGCTTGGCTCTGTTTGGTTCTGTTTTGCTCTGTTTGGCTCTGTTAGGCTATGTTTTGCTGTGTTGGGCTCTGTTTGACTCTGTTTGGCTCTATTAGGCTATGTTTCTCTCTGTTTTGCTTTGTTTGGCTCTGTTTGTTGCTGTTTCACTCTGTGTGCCTCTGTTTGGCTCTGTGTGGCTCTATGCTGCTCTGGTTTGTTCCTTGTGGCTCTGTTTCTTTCTGTTTCACTCTGTTTTGCTCTGTTTGGCTCTGTTAGGCTATGTTTTACTCTGTTTGGCTCTGTGTGGCTCTGCCAGCTCTGTTCTGCTCTGTTTGGCTCTGTTAGGCTATGTCTTGCGCTGTTTGGCTCTGTGTGGCTCTGCTAGCTCTGTTTTGTTCCATTGGGATCTGTTTTGCTCTGTTTGACTCTGTTTGGCTGCGTTAGGCAATGTTTCTCTCTGTTTTACTTTGTTTGGCTCTGTTTGACGCTGTTTCACTCTGTTTGCCTCTGTTTGGCTCTGTGTGGCTCTATGCTGCTCTGTTTTGCTCCTTGTGGCTCTGTTTCTTTCTGTTTCACTCTGTTTTGCTCTGTTTGGCTCTGTTAGGCTCTGTTCTGCTCTGTTTGCCTTTCTGGCTCTTTCGTGCTCTGTTCTGCTCTGTTTTGCCTCTGTTTGGCTATGTTTTACTCTGTTTGGCTTTGTCTGACTATGTTTGGTTCTGTTTTGCTCTGTTTGGCTCTGTTAGGCTGTGTTTTGATCTGTTTGGTTCTGTGTGGCTCTGCAAGGCTCTGGTATGCTCTGGCACCGTTCTCCTCCCTATGGCTCTGTCTTGCTCTAGTTGGCCCTGCTGCGCTCTGTGTTGCTCTGTTTGGCTCTGTTAGGCTGTGTTTTGATCTGTTTGGCTCTGTGTGGCTCTGCCAGGCTCTTTTAGGCTATGTTTTGATCTGTTTGGCTCTGTGTGGCTCTGCCAGCACTGTTTTGCTCTGTTTGGCTCTGCGTTGCTCTGTTTGGCACTGTTTGGCTCTGTTTTGCTCTGTTTGGCTCTGTTTCACTCTGTTTGGCTCTGTTAGGCTATGTTTCTCTCTGTTTTGCTTTGACTGGCTCTGTTTGGCGCTGTTTCACTCTGAGTGCCTCTGTTTGGCTCTATGTGGCTCTATGCTGCTCTGTTTTGCTCGTTGTGGCTCTGTTTCCCTCTGTTTCACTGTGCTTTGCTCTGTTTGGCTCTGTTTGGCTCTGTTATGCTATGTTTGCGCTGTTTGGCTCTGTTTGGTTCTATTTTGCTCTCTTTTGCTTGGTTTGGTTCTGTTATGCTATGTCTTGCTGTGTTTGGCTCTGTGTGGCTCTGGCAGGCTCTGTTTTGCTGTGGTTGGCTCTGTGTTGCTTTGTTTTGCACTGTTCACCTCTTTATGGCTCTGTTTGGCTCTGTTCTGCTCTGTTTGGGGCTCTGTTTTGCTCTGTTTCACTCTGTGTGGCTCTGTTAGTCTATGTTGTGCTCTGTGTGGCTCTGTGTGGCTCTGCCAGGCTCGGTTTGGCTCTGTTCTGCTCTGTTTGACTCTGCTTGCCTCTATTCTGCTCTGTTTGCCTCTGTTTTGCTCTGTCTGACTCTGTTATGCTCTGTTTGGCTCTGTTTTGCTGCGTTTGGCTCTGTTTGGCTCTGCCAGGCTCTGTTTTGCTCTGGTTGTCTTTGTGTTGCTCTGTTTTGCACTGTTCACCTCTTTATGGCTCTGTTTGGCTCTGTTCTGCTCTGTTTGGCTCTGTTTTGCTCTGTTTCACCCTATGTAGCTCTGTTAGTCTATTTTGTGCTCTGTCTGGCTCTGTGTGGCTCTGCCAGGCTCTGTTGTGCTCTGTTTGGCTCTGTACTGCTCTGTTTGACACTGCTTGCCACTGTTTTGATCTGTTTGGCTCGGTTCTGCTCTGTTTGCCTCTGTTTGGCTCTGTCTTGCTCTGCTTGGCTCTGCTTGGCTCTGCTTTGCTCTGTCTGGCTCTGTTAGGCTATGTTTTGCTCTGTTTAGTTCTGTGTGGCTCTGCCAGCTCTCTTTTGCTCTTTTGTCTCTGTGTTGCTCTGTTTGGCTCTGTTTTGCTCTATATGGCTCTGTTTGGCTCTGTTTCGCTCTGTTAGGCTATGTTTCACTCTGTTGTTCTTTGTCTGGTTCTGTTTGGCGCTGTTTCACTCTGTTTGCCTCTGTTTGGCTCTGTGTGGCTCTATGCTGCACTGTTTTGCTCCTTATGGCTCTGTTACTTTCTGTTTCACTCTGTTTTGCTCTGTTTGGCTCTGTTTGGCTCTGTTTCATTCTGTTAGCCTATGTTTCACTCTGTTGTGCTTTGTCTGGCTCTATTTGGCACTGTTTCACTCTGTTTGCCTCTGTTTTGCTCTTTGTGGCTCTATGCTGCTCTGTTTTGCTCCTTGTGGCTCTGTTACTTTCTGTTTCACTCTGTTTTGCTCTGTTTGGCTCTGTTTGGCTCTTTTAGGCTATGTTTTGCTCTGTTCGTCTCTATTTAGTTCTATTTTGCTCTGCTTTGCTCTGTTTGGCTCTGTTAGGCTCTGTTTTTCTGTGTTTGGTTCTCTTTCACTCTGCCAGGCTCTGTTTTGCTCTGGTTGGCTCTGTGTTGCTCTGTTTTGCACTGTTCACCTCTTTATAGCTCTCTTTGGCTCTGTTCTGCTCTGTTTGGTTCTGTTTTGCTCTGTTTCACTCTGTTTGGCTCTGTTAGTCTATGTTGTGCTCTGTTTGGCTCTGTGTGGCTCTGCCAGGCTCTGTTGTGCTCTGTTTGGCTCTGTTCTGCTCTGTTTGACACTGCGTGCCTCTGTTCTGCTCTGTTTGCCTCTGTTTTGCTCTGTCTGACTCGGTTATGCTCTGGTTGGCTCTCTTTGCCTGTGTTTTGCTTTGTCTGGCTCTGTTTTACTCTGTTTGGCTCTGTTTGGCTTTGTTTGGCTCTTTTTTTGATCTATTCTGATATCTGTTAATCTCTGTTTTGCTCTGTTTTGGATCTGTTTTGCCCTGTTTTGCTCTGCTTCACTCTGTTTGGCAATATTTTGCTCTGTTTGCATCTGTGTTGCTCTGTTTGGCTCTGTTGTGCTCTGTTTGGCTCTGTGTTGCTCTATTTCACTCTGTTTCGCTCTGTTTGGCTCTGTTGTGCTCTGTCTGGCTCTGCTTCACTCTGTTTGGCTCTGTTCTGCTCTGTTTGGCTCAGTTTGCCTATGTTTTGCTCTGTCTGGCTCTTTTGTGCTCTGTTTGGTTCTGTTTGGCTCTGTTTTGCTTAGTCTGGATCTGTTTGGCTCTGTTTGGCTCTGTTTGGCTTTGTTAGGCTATGTTTTGCTCTGTTTGGCTCTGTTTGACTACGTCTGGCTCTGTTTTGCTCTCTTTGGCTTTGTTTGGCTCTTTTAGGATATGTTTTGCTCTGTTTGGCACCGTTTGGCTCTGTCTTGCTCTGTTTGGCTCTGTTTGGAACTGTTAGGCAATGTTTTGATCTGTTTGGCTCTGTGTGGCTCTGCCAGGCTCTGTTAGTCTGTGTTTTGATCTCTTTGGTTCTGTGTGGCTCTGCAAGGCTCTGGTTTGCTCTGGCACCATTCTCCTCCCTATGGCTCTGTCTTGCTCTGGTTGGCCCTGCTGCGCTCTGTGTTGCTCTTTGTGGCTCTGTTAGGCTATGTTTTGATCTGTTTGGCTCTGTGTGGCTCTGCCAGCTCTGTTTTGCTCTGTTGGGCTCTGCGTTGCTCTGTTTGGCACTGTTGGCTCTGTTTTGCTCTGTTTGGCTCTGTTTCACTCTGTTTGGCTCTGTTAGGCTATGTTTCTCTCTGTTTTGCTTTGACCAGCTCTGTTTGGCGCTGTTTCACTCTGTGTGCCTCTGTTTGGCTTTGTGTGGCTCTATGCTGCTCTGTTTTGCTCGTTGTGGCTCTGTTTCTTTCTGTGTCACTGTGTTTTGCTCTATTTGGCTCTGTTTGGCTCTGTTATGCTATGCTTGCGCTGTTTGGCTCTGTTTGGTTCTATTTTGCTCTCTTTTGCTTGGTTTGGTTCTGTTATGCTATGTCTTGCTGTGTTTGGCTCTGTGTGGCTCTGGCAGGCTCTGTTTTGCTGTGGTTGGCTCTGTGTTGCTGTGTTTTGCACTGTTCACCTCTTTATGGCACTGTTTGGCTCTGTTTTGCTCTGTTTCACTCTGTATGGCTCTGTTAGTCTATGTTGTGCTCTGTTTGGCTCTGTGTGGCTCTGCCAGGCTCGGTTTGGCTCTGTTCTGCTCTGTTTGACTCTGTTATGCTCTGTTTGGTTCTGTTTTGCTCTGTTTGGCTCTGTTTGACTCTGCCAGGCTCTGTTTTGTTCTGGCTGGCTCTGTGTTGCTCTGTTTCTCTCTATGTGGCTCTGTTAGACTATTTTGTGCCCTGTTTGGCTCTGTGTGGCTCTGCCAGGCTCGGTTTGGCTCTGTTCTGCTCTGTTTGGCACTGCTTGCCTCTATTCTGCTCTGCCTGCCTCTGTTTTGCTCTGTCTGACTCTGTTATGCTCTGTTTGGTTCTGTTTTGCTGCGTTTGGCTCTGTTTGGCTCTGTTAGGCTATGTTTTGCTCTGTCCGGCTCTATTTAGTTCTATTTTGATCTGCTTTGCTGTGTTTGGCTCTGTTAGGCTCTGGTTTGCTGTGTTTGGTTCTGTTTCACTCTGCCAGGCTCTGTTTTGCTCTGGTTGGCTCTGTGTTGCTCCGTTTTGCACTGTTCACCTCTTTGTGGCTCTATTTGGCTCTCTTCTGCTCTGTTTGGCTCTGCTTTCCTCTGTTTCACTCTGTGTGGCTCTGCTAGTGTATGTTGTGCTCTGTTTGGCTCTGTGTGGCTCTGCCAGGCTCGGTTTGGCGCTGTTCTGCTCTGTTTGACTCTGCTTGCCTCTATTCTGCTCTGTTTGCCTCTGTTTTGCTCTGTCTGACTCTGTTATGCTCTGTTTGGCTCTGTTTTGCTGCGTTTGGCTCTGTTTGGCTCTGCCAGGCTCTGTTTTGCTCTGGTTGTCTTTGTGTTGCTCTGTTTTGCACTGTTCACCTCTTTATGGCTCTGTTTGGCTCTGTTCTGCTCTGTTTGGCTCTGATTGGCTCTTTTCTGCTCTGTTTGGCTCTGTTTTGCTCTGTCTGACTCTGTTATGCTCTGGTTGGCACTCTTTGCCTGTGTTTTGCTTTGTCTGGCTCTGTTTTACTCTGTTTGGCTCTGTTTAGCTTTGTTTGGCTCTTTTTTGATCTATTCTGATATCTGTTAATCTCTGTTTTGCTCTCTTTTGGATCTGTTTTGCCCTGTTTTGCTCTGCTTCCCTCTGTTTGGCAATGATTTGCTCTGTTTGCATCTGTGTTGCTCTGTTTGGCTCCGTTGTGCTCTGTTTGGCTCTGTGTTGCTCTATTTCACTCTGTTTTGCTCTGTTTGGCTCTGTTGTGCTCTGTCTGGCTCTGTTTCACTCTGTTTGGCTCTGTTCTGCTCTGTTTGGCTCAGTTTGCCTATGTTTTGCTCTGTCTGGCTCTTTTGTGCTCTGTTTGGTTCTGTTTGGCTCTGTGTTGCTTAGTCTGGATCTGTTTGGCTCTGTTTGGCTCTGTTTGGCTTTGTTAGGCTATGTTTTGTTCTGTTTGGCTCTGTTTGACTATGTCTGGCTCTGTTTTACTATCTTTGGCTTTGTTTGGCTCTTTTAGGATATGTTTTGCTCTGTTTGGCACCGTTTGGCTCTGTTTTGCTCTGTTTGTCTATGTTTGGCTCTGGTTCTGTTTTGCTCTGTTAGGCTCTGTTTGGAACTGTTAGGCTATGTTTTGATCTGTTTGGCTCTGTGTGGCTCTGCAAGGCTCTGTTAGGCTGTGTTTTGATCTGTTTGGTTCTGTGTGGCTCTGCAAGGCTCTGGTTTGCTCTGGCACCATTCTCCTCCCTATGGCTCTGTCTTGCTCTGGTTGGACCTGCTGCGCTCTGTGTTGCTCTGTTTGGCTCTGTTAGGCTATGTTTTGATCTGTTTGGCTCTGTGTGGCTCTGCCAGCTCTGTTTTGCTCTGTTTGGCTCTGCTTCGCTCTGTTTGGCACTGTTTGGCTCTGTTTGGCTCTGTTTTGCTCTGTTTGGCTCTGTTTCACTCTGTTTGGCTCTGTTAGGCTATGTTTCTCTCTGTTTTGCTTTGACCAGCTCTGTTTGGCGCTGTTTCACTCTGTGTGCCTCTGTTTGGCTCTGTGTGGCTCTATGCTGCTCTGTTTTGCTCGTTGTGGCTCTGTTTCTTTCTGTTTCACTGTGTTTTGCTCTGTTTGGCTCTGTTTGGCTCTGTTATGCTATGTTTGCGCTGTTTGGCTCTGTTTGGTTCTATTTTGCTCTCCTTTGCTTGGTTTGGTTCTGTTATGCTATGTCTTGCTGTGTTTGGCTTTGTGTGGCTCTGGCAGGCTCTGTTTTGCTGTGGTTGGCTCTGTGTTGCTTTGTTTTGCACTGTTCACCTCTTTATGGCTCTGTTTTGCTCTGTTTTGCTCTGTTTGGGGCTCTGTTTTGCTCTGTTTCACTCTGTGTGGCTCTGTTAGTCTATGTTGTGCTCTGTTTGGCTCTGTGTGGCTCTGCCAGGCTCGGTTTGGCTCTGTTCTGCTTTGTTTGACACTGCTTGCCTCTATTCTGCTCTGCTTGCCTCTGTTTTGCTCTGTCTGACTCGGTTATGCTCTGTTTGGCTCTGTTTTGCTGCGTTTGGCTCTGTGTGGCTCTGCCAGGCTCTGTTTTGATCTGGCTGTCTCTGTGTTGCTCTGTTTTGCACTGTTCACCTCTTTATGGCTCTGTTTGGCTCTGTTCTGCTCTGTTTGGCTCTGATTGGCTCTTCTCTGCTCTGTTTGGCTCTGTTTTGCTCTGTTTCACTCTATGTGGCTCTGTTAGTCTATTTTGTGCTCTGTTTGGCTGTGTGTGGCTCTACCAGGCTCAGTTGTGCTCTGTTTGGCTCTGTACTGCTCTGTTTGACACTGCTTGCCGCTGTTTTGCTCTGTTTGGCTCTGTTCTGCTCTGTTCTGCCTCTGTTTGCTTGTTTGCTCTGTCTTGCTCTGCTTGACTCTGCTCTGCTCTGTCTGGCTCTGTTAGTCTATGTTTTGCTCTGTTTAGCTCTGTGTGGCTCTGCCAGCTCTGTTTTGCTCTGTTTGTCTCTGTTTTGCTCTGCTTGGCTCTGCTTTGCTCTGTCTGGCTCTGTTAGTCTATGTTTTGCTCTGTTTAGCTCTGTGTGGCTCTGCCAGCTCTCTTTTGCTTTGTTTGCCTCTGTGTTGCTCTGTTTGGCTCTGTTTTGCTCTGTATGGCTCTGTTTGACTCTGTTTCACTCTGTTAGGCTATGTTTCGCTCTGGTGTGCTTTGTCTGGCTCTGTTTGGCGCTGTTTCACTCTGTTTGCCTCTGTTTGGCTCTGTGTGGCTCTATGCTGCTCTGTTTTGCTGCTTGTGGCTCTGTTACTTTCTGTTTCACTCTGTTTTGCTCTGTTTGGCTCTGTTTGGCTCTGTTAGGCTATGTTTTGCTCTGTCCGGCTCTATTTAGTTCTATTTTGATCTGCTTTGCTGTGTTTGGCTCTGTTAGGCTCTGTTTTTCTGTGTTTGGTTCTGTTTCACTCTGCCAGGCTCTGTTTTGCTCTGGATGGCTCTGTGTTGCTCTGTTTTGCACTGTTCACCTCTTTGTGGCTCTGTTTGGCTCTGTTCTGCTCTGTCTGGCTCTGTTTTCCTCTGTTTCACTCTGTGTGGCTCTGCTAGTCTATGTTGTGCTCTGTTTGGCTCTGTGTGGCTCTGCCAGGCTCTGTTGTGCTCTGTTTGGCTCTGTTCTGCTCTGTTTGACACTGCGTGCCTCTATTCTGCTCTGTTTGCCTCTGTTTTGCTCTGTCTGAATCTGTTTTGCTCTGGTTGGCTCTGTGTTGCTCTGCTTTGCACTGTTCACCTCTTTGTGGCTCTGTTTGGCTCTGTTCTGCTCTGTTTGGCTCTGTTTTCCTCTGTTTCACTCTGTGTGGCTCTGCTAGTCTATGTTGTGCTCTGTTTGGCTCTGTTTGGCTCTGCCAGGCTCTGTTGTGCTCTGTTTGGCTCTGTTCTGCTCTGTTTGACACTGCGTGCCTCTGTTCTGCTCTGTTTGCCTCTGTTTTGCTCTGTCTGAATCTGTTATGCTCTGGTTGGCTCTTTTTGCCTGTGTTTTGCTTTGTCTGGCTCTGTTTTACTCTGTTTGGCTCTGTTTGGCTTTGTTTGGCTCTTTTTTGATTTATTCTGATTTCTGTTCATCTCTGTTTTGCTCTGTTTTGGATCTGTTTTGCCCTGTTTTGCTCTGCTTCACTCTGTTTGGCAGTATTTTGCTCTGTTTGCATCTGTTTTGCTCTGTTTGGCTCTGTTGTGCTCTGTTTGGCTCTGTGTTGCTCTATTTCACTCTGTTTCGCTCTGTTTGGCTCAGTTGTGCTCTGTCTGGCTCTATTTCACTCTGTTTGGCTCTGTTCTGCTCTGTTTGGCTCTGTTTGCCTCTGTTTTGCTCTGTCTGGCTCTTTTGTGCTCTGTTTGGTTCTGTTTGGCTCTGTTTTGCTTTGTTTGGCTCTGTTTGGCTCTGTTTGGCTCTGTTTGGCTTTGTTAGGCTATGTTTTGCTCTGTTTGGCTTTGTTTGACTATGTCTGGCTCTGTTTTGCTCTCTTTGGCTTTGTTTGGCTCTGTTAGGATATGTTTTGCTCTGTTTGGCACCATCTGGTTCTGTCTTGCTCTGTTTGTCTATGTTTGGCTCTGTTTGGTTCTGTTTTGCTCTGTTTGGCTCTGTTTGGCTCTGTTAGGCTATGTTTTGATCTGTTTGGCTCTGTGTGGCTCTACCAGGCTTTGGTTTGCTCTGTTTGGCACTGTTCTCCTCCCTCTGGCTTTGTTTGGCTCTGTTTTGCTCTTTTGGCTCTGTTTGGCTCTATTAGGCTCTGTTTTGCTCTGTTTGCTCTGTTAGGCTATGTTTAGCTCTGTTTGGCTCTGTGTGGCTCTGCCAGGCTCTGATTTGCTCTGTTTGGCTCTGTGTTGCTTTATTTCACTCTGTTTTGCTCTGTGTTGCTCTGTTTGACTCTGTTTGGCTCTGCTACGCTATGTTTGGCGCTATTTTGCTTTGTTTGGCTTTGTTTGGCACTGTCTTGCTCTGTGTGCCACTATTTGGCTCTGTTTGGCTCTATGTTGCTCTGTTTGTCTCTGTTTTGCTCTGTCTGACTCTGTTATGCTCTGGTTGGCACTCTTTGCTGTGTTTTGCTTTGTCTGGCTCTGTTTTACCTCTGTTTGGCTCTGTTTTGCTTTGTTTGGCTCTTTTTTGATCTATTCTGATATCTGTTAATCTCTGTTTTGCTCTCTTTTGGATCTGTTTTGCCCTGTTTTGCTCTGCTTCCCTCTGTTTGGCAATGATTTGCTCTGTTTGCATCTGTGTTGCTCTGTTTGGCTCCGTTGTGCTCTGTTTGGCTCTGTGTTGCTTTATTGCACTCTGTTTTGCTCTGTTTGGCTGTGTTCTGCTCTGTCTGGCTCTGTTTCACTCTGTTTGGCTCTGTTCTGCTATGTTTTGGCTCAGTTTGCCTATGTTTTGCTCTGTCTGGCTCTTTTGTGCTCTGTTTGGTTCTGTTTGGCTCTGTGTTGCTTAGTCTGGCTCTGTTTGGCTCTGTTTGGCTCTGGTTGGCTTTTGTTAGGCTATGTTTTGCTCTGTTTGACTCTGTTAGGCTGCGTTAGGCAATGTTTCTCTCTGTTTTACTTTGTTTGGCTCTGTTTGACGCTGTTTCACTCTGTTTGCCTCTGTTTGGCTCTGTGTGGCTCTATGCTGCTCTGTTTGCTCCTTGTGGCTCTGTTTCTTTCTGTTTCACTGTCGTTTTGCTCTGTTTGGAACTGTTAGGCTATGTTTTGATCTGTTTGGCTCTGTTTGGCTCTGCCAGGCTCTGTTAGGCTGTGTTTTGATCTCTTTTGTTCTGTCTGGCTCTGCAAGGCTCTGGATTGCTCTGGCACCATTCTCCTCCCTATGGCTCTGTCTTGCTCTAGTTGGCCCTGCTGCACTCTGTGTTTGCTCTGTTTGGCTCTGTTAGGCTATGTTTTGATCTGTTTGGCTCTGTGTGTCTCTGCCAGGCTCTGTTTTGCTCTGTTTGGCTCTGCGGTGCTCTGTTTGGCACTGTTTTGCTCTGTTTGTCTCTGTTTGGCTCTGTTTCACTCTGTTTGGCTCTGTTAGGCTATGTTTCTCTTTGTTTTGCTTTGACCAGCTCTGTTTGGCGCTGTTTCACTCTGTGTGCCTCTGTTTGGCTCTGTGTGGCTCTATGCTGCTCTGTTTTGCTCGTTGTGGCTCTGTTTCTTTCTGTTTCACTGTGTTTTGCTCTGTTTGGCTCTGTTTGGCTCTGTTATGCCATGTTTGCGCTGTTTGGTTCTATGTTGCTCTCTTTTGCTCTGTTTGGCTCTGTTAGGCTCTGTTTTGCTGTGTTTGGCTTTATGTGGCTCTGCCAGGCTCTGTTTTGCTGTGGTTGGCTCTGTGTTGCTTTGTTTTGCACTGTTCACCTCTTTATGGCTCTGTTTTGCTCTGTTTTGCTCTTTTTGGGGCTCTGTTTTGCTCTGTTTCACTCTGTGTGGCCTGTTAGTCTATGTTGTGCTCTGTTTGTCTCTGTGTGGCTCTGCCAGGCTCGGTTTGGCTCTGTTCTGCTCTGTTTGACACTGCTTGCCTCTATTCTGCTCTGCTTGCCTCTGTTTTGCTCTGTCTGACTCGGTTATGCTCTGTTTGGCTCTGTTTTGCTGCGTTTGGCTCTGTGTGGCTCTGCCAGGCTCTGTTTTGCTCTGGTTGTCTCTGTGTTGCTCTGTTTTGCACTGTTCACCTCTTTATGGCTCTGTTTGGCTCTGTTCTGCTCTGTTTGGCTCTGATTGGCTCTTCTCTGCTCTGTTTGGCTCTGTTTTGCTCTGTTTCACTCTATGTGGCTCTGTTAGTCTATTTTGTGCTCTGTTTGGCTGTGTGTGGCTCTACCAGGCTCAGTTGTGCTCTGTTTGGCTCTGTACTGCTCTGTTTGACACTGCTTGCCGCTGTTTTGCTCTGTTTGGCTCTGTTCTGCTCTGTTTGCCTCTGTTTGGCTCTGTCTTGCTCTGCTTGGCTCTGCTTTGCTCTGTCTGGCTCTGTTAGTCTATGTTTTGCTCTGTTTAGCTCTGTGTGGCTCTGCCAGCTCTGTTTTGCTCTGTTTGTCTCTGTGTTGCTCTGCTTGGCTCTGCTTTGCTCTGTCTGGCTCTGTTAGTCTATGTTTTGCTCTGTTTAGCTCTGTGTGGCTCTGCCAGCTCTGTTTTGCTCTGTTTGTCTCTGTGTTGCTCTGTTTGGCTCTGTTTTGCTCTGTTTGGCTCTGTTTGGCTCTGTTTCATTCTCTTAGGCTATGTTTCGCTCTGTTGTGCTTTGTCTGGCTCTGTTTGGCACTGTTTCGTTCCGTTTGCCTCTGTTTTGCTCTGTGTGGCTCTATGCTGCTCTGTTTTGCTGCTTGTGGCTCTGTTACTTTCTGTTTCACTCTGTTTTGCTCTGTTTGGCTCTGTTTGGCTCTGTTAGGCTATGTTTTGCTCTGTCCGGCTCTATTTAGTTCTATTTTGATCTGCTTTGCTGTGTTTGGCTCTGTTAGGCTCTGTTTTTCTGTGTTTGGTTCTGTTTCACTCTGCCAGGCTCTGTTTTGCTCTGGATGGCTCTGTGTTGCTCTGTTTTGCACTGTTCACCTCTTTGTGGCTCTGTTTGGCTCTGTTCTGCTCTGTCTGGCTCTGTTTTCCTCTGTTTCACTCTGTGTGGCTCTGCTAGTCTATGTTGTGCTCTGTTTGGCTCTGTGTGGCTCTGCCAGGCTCTGTTGTGCTCTGTTTGGCTCTGTTCTGCTCTGTTTGACACTGCGTGCCTCTATTCTGCTCTGTTTGCCTCTGTTTTGCTCTGTCTGAATCTGTTTTGCTCTGGTTGGCTCTGTGTTGCTCTGCTTTGCACTGTTCACCTCTTTGTGGCTCTGTTTGGCTCTGTTCTGCTCTGTTTGGCTCTGTTTTCCTCTGTTTCACTCTGTGTGGCTCTGCTAGTCTATGTTGTGCTCTGTTTGGCTTGGTTTGGCTCTGTCAGGCTCTGTTGTGCTCTGTTTGGCTCTGTTTTGCTCTGTTTGACACTGCTTGCCTCTGTTCTGCTCTGTTGCCTCTGTTTTGCTCTGTCTGAATCTGTTATGCTCTGGTTGGCTCTTTTTGCCTGTGTTTTGCTTTGTCTGGCTCTGTTTTACTCTGTTTGGCTCTGTTTGGCTTTGTTTGGCTCTTTTTTGATTTATTCTGATTTCTGTTCATCTCTGTTTTGCTCTGTTTTGGATCTGTTTTGCCCTGTTTTGCTCTGCTTCACTCTGTTTGACAGTATTTTGCTCTGTTTGCATCTGTTTTGCTCTGTTTGGCTCTGTTGTGCTCTGTTTGGCTCTGTGTTGCTCTATTTCACTCTGTTTCGCTCTGTTTGGCTCAGTTGTGCTCTGTCTGGCTCTATTTCACTCTGTTTGGCTCTGTTCTGCTCTGTTTGGCTCAGTTTGCCTATGTTTTGCTCTGTCTGGCTCTTTTGTGCTCTGTTTGGTTCTGTTTGGCTCTGTTTTGCTTAGTCTGGATCTGTTTGGCTCTGTTTGGCTCTGTTTGGCTTTGTTAGGCTATGTTTTGCTCTGTTTGGCTCTGTTTGACTATGTCTGGCTCTGTTTTGCTCTCTTTGGCTTTGTTTGGCTCTTTTAGGATATGTTTTGCTCTGTTTGGCACCATCTGGTTCTGTCTTGCTCTGTTTGTCTATGTTTGGCTCTGTTTGGTTCTGTTTTGCTCTGTTTGGCTCTGTTTGGAACTGTTAGGCTATGTTTTGATCTGTTTGGCTCTGTGTGGCTCTACCAGGCCCTGGTTTGCTCTGTTTGGCACTGTTCTCCTCCCTATAGCTCTGTTTGGCTCTGTTTTGCTCTGTTTGGCTCTGCCTGGCTCTATTTTGCTCTGTTTTGCTCTGTTTGGCTCTGTTAGGCTATACTTTGCTCTGTTTTGCTCTTTGTGGCTCTGCCAGGCTCCGATTTGCTGTTTGGCTCTGTGTTGCTCTATTTCACTCTGTTTTGCTCTGTTTGGCTCTGTTTGGCTCTGGCTCTGCTAGGCTCTGTTTTGCTCTGTTTTGCATTGTTTGGCTTTGTTTGGCTCTGTTTTGCTCTCTGTGCCTCTGTTTGGCTCTGTTTGGCTCTATGTTGCTCTGCTTTTCTCTGTGTGGCTCTGTTTCATTCTGTTTCACTCTGTTTTACTCTGTTTGGCTCTGTTTGGCTCTGTTATGCTATGTTTTGCTCTGCTTGGCTCTGTTTGGTTCTGTTTTGCTCTGTTTGGCTCTGTTAGGCTATGTTTTGCTGTGTTGGGCTCTGTTTGACTCTGTTTGGCTCTATTAGGCTATGTTTCTCTCTGTTTTGCTTTGTTTGGCTCTGTTTGGTGCTGTTTCACTCTGTGTGCCTCTGTTTGGCTCTGTGTGGCTCTATGCTGCTCTGGTTTGCTCCTTGTGGCTCTGTTTCTTTCTGTTTCACTCTGTTTTGCTCTGTTTGGCTCTGTTAGGCTATGTTTTACTCTGTTTGGCTCTGTGTGGCTCTGCCAGCTCTGTTCTGCTCTGTTTGGCTCTGTTAGGCTATGTCTTGCGCTGTTTGGCTCTGTGTGGCTCTGCTAGCTCTGTTTTGTTCCATTGGGATCTGTTTTGCTCTGTTTGACTCTGTTTGGCTGCGTTAGGCAATGTTTCTCTCTGTTTTACTTTGTTTGGCTCTGTTTGACGCTGTTTCACTCTGTTTGCCTCTGTTTGGCTCTGTGTGGCTCTATGCTGCTCTGTTTTGCTCCTTGTGGCTCTGTTTCTTTCTGTTTCACTGTGTTTTGCTCTGTTTGGAACTGTTAGGCTATGTTTTGATCTGTTTGGCTCTGTTTGGCTCTGCCAGGCTCTGTTAGGCTGTGTTTTGATCTCTTTTGTTCTGTCTGGCTCTGCAAGGCTCTGGATTGCTCTGGCACCATTCTCCTCCCTATGGCTCTGTCTTGCTCTAGTTGGCCCTGCTGCACTCTGTGTTGCTCTGTTTGGCTCTGTTAGGCTATGTTTTGATCTGTTTGGCTCTGTGTGTCTCTGCCAGCTCTGTTTTGCTCTGTTTGGCTCTGCGTTGCTCTGTTTGGCACTGTTTGGCTCTGTTTTGCTCTGTTTGGCTCTGTTTCACTCTGTTTGGCTCTGTTAGGCTATGTTTCTCTCTGTTTTGCTTTGACCAGCTCTGTTTGGCGCTGTTTCACTCTGTGTGCCTCTGTTTGGCTCTGTGTGGCTCTATGCTGCTCTGTTTTGCTCGTTGTGGCTCTGTTTCTTTCTGTTTCACTGTGTTTTGCTCTGTTTGGCTCTGTTTGGCTCTGTTATGCCATGTTTGCGCTGTTTGGTTCTATGTTGCTCTCTTTTGCTCTGTTTGGCTCTGTTAGGCTCTGTTTTGCTGTGTTTGGCTTTATGTGGCTCTGGCAGGCTCTGTTTTGCTGTGTTTGGCTCTGTGTTGCTTTGTTTTGCACTGTTCACCTCTTTATGGCTCTGTTTTGCTCTGTTTTGCTCTTTTTGGGGCTCTGTTTTGCTCTGTTTCACTCTGTGTGGCCCTGTTAGTCTATGTTGTGTGCTGTTTGGCTCTGTGTGGCTCTGCCAGGCTCGGTTTGTCTCTGTTCTGCTCTGTTTGACACTGCTTGCCTCTATTCTGCTCTGCTTGCCTCTGTTTTGCTCTGTCTGACTCGGTTATGCTCTGTTTGGCTCTGTTTTGCTGCGTTTGGCTCTGTGTGGCTCTGCCAGGCTCTGTTTTGCTCTGGTTGTCTCTGTGTTGCTCTGTTTTGCACTGTTCACCTCTTTATGGCTCTGATTGGCTCTGTTCTGTTCTGTTTGGTTCTGTTTTGCTCTGTTTCACTCTATGTGGCTCTGTTAGTCTATTTTGTGCTCTGTTTGGCTTTGTGTGGCTCTACCAGGCTCTGTTGTGCTCTGTTTGGCTCTGTTCTGCTCTGTTTGACACTGCTTGCCTCTGTTTTGCTCTGTTTGGCTCTGTTCTGCTCTGTTTGCCTCTGTTTGGCTCTGTCTTGCTCTGCTTGGCTCTGCTTTGCTCTGTCTGGCTCTGTTAGGCTATGTTTTGCTCTGTTTAGCTCTGTGTGGCTCTGCCAGCTCTGTTTTGCTCTGTTTGTCTCTGTGTTGCTCTGTTTTGCTCTGTTTGGCTCTGTTTCATTCTCTTAGGCTATGTTTCGCTCTGTTGTGCTTTGTCTGGCTCTTTTTGGCACTGTTTCGCTCTGTTTGCCTCTGTTTTGCTCTGTGTGGTTCTATGCTGCTCTGTTTTGCTGCTTGTGGCTCTGTTACTTTCTGTTTCACTCTGTTTTGCTCTGTTTGGCTCTGTTTGGCTCTGTTAGGCTATGTTTTGCTCTGTCCGGCTCTGTTTTGTTCTATTTTGATCTGCTTTGCTGTGTTTGGCTCTGTTAGGCTCTGTTTTGCTGTGTTTGGTTCTGTTTCACTCTGCCAGGCTCTGTTTTGCTCTGGTTGGCTCTGTGTTGCTCTGTTTTGCACTGTTCACCTCTTTGTGGCTCTGTTTGGCTCTGTTCTGCTCTGTTTGGCTCTGTTTTGCTGTTTCACTCTGTGTGGCTCTGCTAGTCTATGTTGTGCTCTGTTTGGCTCTATGTGGCTCTGCCAGGCTCTGTTGTGCTCTGTTTGGCTCTGTTCTGCTCTGTTTGCCTCTGTTTTGCTCTGTCTGAATCTGTTTTGCTCTGGTTGGCTCTGTGTTGCTCTGTTTTGCACTGTTCACCTCTTTGTGGCTCTGTTTGGCTCTGTTCTGCTCTGTTTGGCTCTGTTTTCCTCTGTTTCACTCTGTGTGGCTCTGCTAGTCTATGTTGTGCTCTGTTTGGCTCTGTGTGGCTCTGCCAGGCTCTGTTGTGCTCTGTTTGGCTCTGTTCTGCTCTGTTTGACACTGCGTGCCTCTGTTCTGCTCTGTTTGCCTCTGTTTTGCTCTGTCTGAATCTGTTAAGCTCTGGTTGGCTCTCTTTGCCTGTGTTTTGCTTTGTCTGGCTCTGTTTTACTCTGTTTGGCTCTGTTTGGCTTTGTTTGGCTCTTTTTTGATTTATTCTGATTTCTGTTCATCTCTGTTTTGCTCTGTTTTGGATCTGTTTTGCCCTGTTTTGCTCTGCTTCACTCTGTTTGGCAGTATTTTGCTCTGTTTGCATCTGTGTTGCTCTGTTTGGCTCTGTTGTGCTCTGTTTGGCTCTGTGTTGCTCTATTTCACTCTGTTTTGCTCTGTTTGGCTCTGTTGTGCTCTGTCTGGCTCTATTTCACTCTGTTCTGCTCTGTTTGGCTCAGTTTGCCTATGTTTTGCTCTGTCTGGCTCTTTTGTGCTCTGTTTGGTTCTGTTTGGCTCTGTTTTGCTTAGTCTGGATCTGTTTGGCTCTGTTTTGCTCTCTTTGGCTTTTTTTGGCTCTTTTAGGATATGTTTTGCTCTGTTTGGCACCATCTGGTTCTGTCTTGCTTTGTTTGTCTATGTTTGGTTCTGTTTGGTTCTGTTTTGCTCTGTTTGGCTCTGTTTGGAACTGTTAGGCTATGTTTTAATCTGTTTGGCTCTGTATGGCTCTGCCAGGCTCTGGTTTGCTCTGTTTGGCACTGTTCTCCTCCCTATAGCTCTGTTTGGCTCTCTTTTGCTCTGTTTGGCTCTGCTTGGCTCTATTTTGCTCTGTTTTGCTCTGTTTGGCTCTGTTAGGCTATACTTTGCTCTGTTTTGCTCTTTGTGGCTCTGCCAGGCTCCGATTTGTTCTGTTTGGCTCTGTGTTGCTCTATTTCACTCTGTTTTGCTCTGTTTGGCTCTGTTTGGCTCTGGCTCTGCTAGGCTCTGTTTTGCTCTGTTTTGCGTTGTTTGGCTTTGTTTGGCTCTGTTTTGCTCTCTGTGCCTCTGTTTGGCTCTGTTTGGCTCTATGTTGCTCTGCTTTTCTCTGTGTGGCTCTGTTTCATTCTGTTTCACTCTGTTTTACTCTGTTTGGCTCTGTTTGGCTCTGTTATGCTATGTTTTGCTCTGCTTGGCTCTGTTTGGTTCTGTTTTGCTCTGTTTGGCTCTGTTAGGCTATGTTTTACTGTGTTTGGCTCTGTGTGGCTCTGCCAGTCTCTGCTTTGTTCTGGTTGGCTCTGTGTTGCTCTCTTTGGCACTGTTCTCCTCTTTATGGCTCTGCTTTCTCTGTTTTGCTCTGTTTGGCTCTGTGTGGCTCTGCCAGGCTTCATTCTGCTCTATTTGTCTTTGCCAGTCTCTGTTTGGCTCTGTGAGGATCTGTTTGGCTCTGCCAGCTCTGTTAGGCTCTTTTTCACTCTGTTTCGCTTTGTTTGACTTTGCCAGGCTCAGCTTGATTTTGTTTCTCTCTTTTCGGCTCTTTCTGGCTCTGCCATGCTCTGTTTGGCTTTGCTTGGCTCTGTTTGTCTCAGTTAGGCTCCATATGTCTCTGCCACACTCTGTTTGACTCTGCCAGGCTCTGTTTGGCTCTGCCAGGCTCTGCTTGGCTTTGTTTGGTTGTTTTTTGCTCTGTTTGGCACTGCCAGGCTCTGCCAGGCCCTGCCAGGCTCTGCTTTGCTCTGTTTGGCTCTAGTTAGCGCTGTTTGGCTCTGCTTGGCTTTTTTTGGCTTTCTTTCGATCTGCCAGGCCCTGTTTGGCTCTTTTTGGCTCTGTATGATGCTGTTTGGATCAGGTTGGCTCTGTCAGGCTCAGTTTGGCTCTGCCAGATACTCTTTGGCTCTGCTAGGCTCTGCATTGCCCAGTTTGACTCTTCCAGCCTCTGTTTAGCTCTACCAGGCTCTGTTTGGCTTTGTTTTGCTCTGAATGTCTCTGGGAGTCTCTGCCTGTCTCTGTTTGGCTCTGCCAGGCTCTGCTTTTCTCTGTTTGGCTCTTTTTGTTTCTCTTTGTCTCTGCCACGCTCTGCATAGCTCAGTCTGGCTCTGTTTGCCTCTGCCAGGCTCTGTTTGGCTTTGTTTGTTTCGGTTTTGCTCTGTTTGGCCCTGCCAGGCTCTGATTGGCCCCACTAGCCTCTGTTTTGCTCTGTCTGCACCTGCCAGGCTCTTTTGGCCCTGCAAGTCTCTGTTTGGCTCTCTTTGGTTCTGGCACGCTCTGTGTGACTCTGTCTGGCTCTGCCTGGCCCTGCCAGGCTCTGTTTGGCTCTGCTTAGTGCTGTATGGCTCTGCTTGGCTTTGTTTGGCTCTGTTTCCCTCTGCCAGACTCTGCCAGACTCTACCAGGCTCTGTTGGGCTCTGCCAGGCTCGGTTTAGTTCTGCCAGGCTTTGTTTGTCTCTGTTTGTCTATGCTTGGATCTACCAAACTCTGCCAGGCTCTGTCCGGCTCTGCCAGGCTCTGTTTGGCCCTGTCAGTCCCTGTTTGGCACTTTTTGGCTTTGTTTGGCATTGTCAAACCCTGTTTTGCTCTGTCTGGCTCTGTTTCACTCTGTTTGGCTATGTTAGATTCTGTCTGGCTCTGTTTGGCTATGTTAGATTCTGTTTGGCTCTGTTGGGCTCTGCCAGCCTCTGCTGGGCTCTGTTTGGCTATGTTTGGCTTTGTTTGTCTGTGTTTGGCTCTGATTAGCTCTGTGTGGTTCTGTTTGGCTCTATTTGGCTCTTTTTACGCTCTGCCATGCTCTGTTTTGCTCTGTTTCGCTATCTTTGTCTCTGTTAGTCTCTGTTTTGCTGTGTTTGGCTCTGCGTGCATCTGTTTGGCTCTGTTTGGCTCTTTTAAGCTCTGCCAGCCTCTGTTTTGCTCTGTTTCACTCTGTTGGTTCTGCCTGGCTCTGTTTGCACTGCTTGGCTCTTTTATGCTCTTTAAGGCTCGGTTTAGCTATGTTTATCCCTGCCAGTCACTGTTTCAATCTGTTTGGCTCTGCTTGGCTATGTCTGTTTCTGTTTGTCTCTGTTTATCTCTGTTTGGCTCTTTCTGGTTCTGCCAGGCTCTATTTGGCTCTGCCAGGCTCTGTTTGGCTCAGCCAGGCTCTGTTTGGCTCTTTTTGGCTCTGCCTGGCTCTATTTGTCTCTGCCAGACTCTGTTTGGAACTGTTGGGCCGTGCCAGGGACTGTTTCGCTCTGTTTGGCTATGTTTGGCTCTGTTTTTCTATGTTCGGGTCTGTTTTGCTCTGCCAGGCTCAGTTTGCCACTGTTTGTCTCTCTTTGGCTCTTTTTGGTTCTGCCAGGCTCTGTTTGGCTTGGTTTGGCTAAGTTGGTCCCTGCTTGCCTCTGCCAGGCTCTATTTGGCTATGTTAGGCTCTGCCCATCTCTGCCAGGCTCTGTTTCATTCTACCAGGGTCTGTTTTGCTCTGCCAGACTCTGGTTGGCTCTGCCAGATTTGGTTTGGCTCTGCCAGTCTCGATTTGGCTCTGTGAGGATCTGTTTCACTCTGCCAGGCTCTATTTGGCCCTTCCAGTCCCTGTTTGGCACTGTTTGGCTCTGTTTGGCATTGCCAAACTCTGTTTTGCTCTGTTTGGCTCTGTTTGGCTTTTTTTGGATCTTTGTGGCTCTGTCAGGCTCTTTTTAAGTCTGCCAGACTCTGTTTGGCTCTGCCAGACTCTGGTTGGCTCTGCCTGATTCTGTTTGGCTCTGTTTGGCTCTGTTAGGCTCAACCAGGTTCTGCCAGGCTTCATTTTGCTCTATTTGGCTCTGCCAGTCTTGGTTTGGCTCTGTGAGGATCTGTTTGGCTTTGCCGGGCTCTCTTTGGCTCTGTTTCACTCTGTTTTGCTTTGTTTGGCTTTGCCAGGCTCAGTTTGACTCTGTTTGGCTCTTTCTGGCTCTGCCATGCTCTGTTTGGCTCTGCTTGGTTCTGTTTGTCTCAGTTAGTCTCTGTATGTCTCTTCCGCGCTCTGTTTGACTCTGCCAGGCTCTGTTTGGCTCTGTTTGGTTCTGCCAGGCTCTGTTTGGCTCTGCCAGGCTCTGCTTGGCTTTGTTTGGTTGTGTTTTGCTCTGTTTGGCACTGTCAGGCTCTGTTTGGCACTGCCAGTCTCTGTTTGGCTCTGCCAGGCTCTCTGTGGCTCTGTTTGGCTCTGCCAGGCCCTGCCAGGCTCTGCTTGGCTCTGTTTAGCTCTACTTAGCGCTGTTTGGCTCTGCTTGGCTTTGTCTGGGTCTCTTTGGATCTGGCAGGCCCCGTTTCATTCTGCTTGGCTTTGTTTGGCTCTGCTTTGCTCTGTCAGATTCGGTTTGGTTCTGCTTAGCTCTGTTTTGTCTCCGTTAGACTCAGGTTCTGCCATGCTCTGTTTGGCACTGTTTGGCACTTCAGTCTCTGCCTGGATCTGTTTGGCTCTGTTTAGCTCTTCCAGGTTCTGTTTCACCCTGCTTAGCTCAGTTTGGCTATGTTTGGCTCCGTGTGGCCCTGTTTGTCTTTGTTTGGCTGTGTTTGGCTTTGCCAGGCTCTGTTTGGCTCTGTTTGTCTCTGTGTCGCTCCGTTAAGCTCTGCCACATACTGTTCGGCTCTGTTTGGCTCTGTTTGCATCTGTTTGTCTCTGGTTGACTCTGTTTGGCTCTGTTTGGTTCTGGTTGCCTATAGCAGGCTCTGTTTCACTCTTTTTGGCTCAGATTGGCTCTGATTTGATCTGCCAGACTCTATTTGGCTCTATTTGGCTCAACTTGGCTGTTTTTGGCTGTGTTTGGCTCTGTCTGCATCTATTGTTGCAAACATTTAATAGCTGTCATCTTGCAATTTTGGAAATGTTAAAATAAGATTGTTTACTGAACTTTGTATGTAAATAGGCTGTTTACCATTTATACTCAATCTGTCGATTTTCCAGCATTGAATTTAGTCACAAATTAAATTGAATCGAAATATTTGCATTGTTCCACTTCAAAGCATTCAAGTGGGAATTTGACATAGATTATAAAGCAGTGAAAAAATTGCACTGATAGCCAGGGATGGAAAACACAAAAGCACACAACATTTTCTGCAGATACATAATAAATTTGTATTATATGAACAACCAGGGAATTATTAAACAAATATTTTTTTCTTAAATTAGTAAGTTAAAACCAATGACTATATTTCTCTATATTTGTTATTGCTAACTAAAAAGACAGCTTCATAAAAAGCATTTTCATTCTAAAAATAGCACACTTTAAATGAAGCAGCATATTTGAATGTACCAGTGAACTAGAATAAAATGCTTGTTTTAATTTGAGATTACCAATGCTAATTTTGTTGTGAAGTTGCTCTGTGAATCCTCTTCCTGCAAATTAATCTTATAAGAATTGTGACGGAGTATTAATGATTTTTTGAACTTATTTTCTACCCAAGCTTGGCTCCTTCCATCATTCTCTTTATTATCCAACAGTGCTGGCCACAGAAATCTCCTTGGGTTGTTGCAATGAAAACCTGCTTGAGTAATGTAAGAAGCAATCCTTTCCACAGTTTACACTCCCTCCCCCAGCTTCGCCAGGCATTGGGAGACTAGTCCCCTTCCCTGAGGGAATGAGAGAAACACCAGAGATGAGTATTTGAACCAGCATTCTATAGGTAGAGTGCAGTGCTCTACTGCAGCATTCAAAATGAAACTTAAAATAAGGACTATGTATTAAATTAAGGTACAATGGGGAACGTGATTCCATGGCTATTTATGTGAGTAGGAGTCTTCCCTTTCTTTAATGGCTTTCAGTATTTCACAAAAGTTAATTCGGAGCTGATTATTGGGAAATATTTCCATGTGGATTACTGATGGTATGACTTGTATGGAAGAGAATAAATGGGTCCTTTTGCAACGTTAAGCCTAGTTAATGAAACACTTAAATAGAATAACATTTTACCCAGCTTATTTTTACAGTAAAATGTGGATTAAATTATCAGTTAAATAACAGGCCCCTAAATATGCACCTTGCAAGTGTGCAGCTCATTGGAGTATCAGCACTTGGGCCAGAGACTGGGGTTAGGTAAATTAACAATTTTTAATGTCCTTCACCACTGTAATAAGGCAACAATAGGGACAATTCTGTGAATCTTACTCGTGCAGAGCCAGGTAAATTATCCATGCCCTGATACTACATTCGATGTTTAAAAGAAAAACTTGCTTTTATACAGCGCCTTTCACAACTCAAGGATGGCCTCATGTTCAGCCAATAAAGTGCTTTTTGAAATGTTGTTACTATTGTAATGTAGAAAATGTGGCAGCATCTCTCACAAACAGCAATGTGACAACCAACTCATTAGTTTTGGTGGTTTTGAATGAGGAATGAGCACTCCCTCAGAACTGTTCCGAAGTATTAGCCTAGACTCTGAGCTCAAGTCACAACCCTCTGTCCCAGAGGTGAGAGTGCTGCCACTGAGCCAAGTCTGACGATCCAGGTTTGAGTCTCTCCTTCCAAGACCTGGGATTTGAGAAAGATACGTTTGCTGAGGTGGTTCTTTGAAGTCGTGTTAATTTACCGATATTTTAATTTCCCTCTGGAAATGACTGTGGGCACCAGAAGTGCCCACCAATGTGGAATGAAGTTAAGGTCACAAGTTCTGTCATGCCCATCATATCAATTCTGAATGCTGCCAACATCTGTGTACAAGGGGAGGCAGAATTGCTACATAGCAAATAAATGACTCACTGTGAGAAGTGCACTTGAACATTGGCCATCAACTCATTCCCCCTTACTGGCACATTGTACTGACAGTTAGCCCCTTTAACTGATGCAGATAAAGGCTGACACAGCAGTAGTTTCCAACCCCCATCATGTGTTGTGGTCACCAGCACAGGCAGAAACCAAACTGGAGAAATTGGCCAGATAAGTTTGGAGGATAACTGAAAATTGCATCCCACTGTGTTTCTACTGGAGAGGAAATTCCTGGTTATGTCCAGTGCAATAATCTTGTGTTGAGTCTTAATGTGTTGAGTACTAAAGAAAGACTATGAACAGGAAGCAGGTTATTCTTAGCTATATTCAGCTGTGTTCATGTCAAGCAATGTATGGACTACACCTAATTTTGCACCACTTTAAGGTTGTGATTGTAGTCTGCGAGAAACAGGAGAAGCCATAGGCCATTCAGCCCATTGATACTGCTCCACCATTCAATAAGATCGGCTGAACTGAGTGTGGCCTTAACTCCACGTTCCTGCCTGCCCCTCATAAGCCTTGACTCTCTTGTCGATCAAAAATCTGTCCAACTCAGCCTTGAATATACCCAATGATCCAAACTCCACTGCTTTCTGTGGAGGAGAAGTCCAAAGGCTAATAACCCGCCGAGAGAAGAAATCCCTCCTCATCTCCATCTTAAATGGGAGACCCCTTATTTTTAAACTGTGCTCCCTAGTGCTAGGTTCCCCCACAAGGGGAACCGTGCTCTCAGCATCTACCATGTCAAGCCCCCTCAGAATCTTATATGTTTTAATAAGGTGACCTCTCATTCTTCTGCCAAATGCTGCCAGCAGAAACTTATCAGTGACAAGCTGGCATCATGAATGTGTAGATACGTTTCCAATTTTCAGTTTCCAGCAAAGAGAGACAGCAGCCAAAGTGTTGGTGGCCAATATCAGTGTCATAGTAAAAATGGCAGTAACGTGGATTAAATCTCACACCAAATTTCACATTCTTCAGTCAGCTCTGCCCCAGCCTGTATAAAATAGACAAACGAACAGTCCAATAATTTGGCTGCTTAGGGTTAGACACTTAAAGCTAAGGCTTCTGCCGCATAAGTTCATGTGACGGGTGTGCTTATTTTCTAAGATGCACTGACATTCAGTTTCATTTTCCGCCCTGCAGTAACTTTAGTTGTGGAGGATGCCATTTCTGCTTAAGAATATCTTTTCCCCACAAGTCTTTTCCCCAATGTTGTTGCTTTCTGCTGAAATTAGAGTTGCAACAAAGTGCCAAGGATAGCACTTCCTCACCGTGCTCCACATTTAGATGAGGAAGGCAAGCTCATAAAAAGGGGCAACGCAGGTGTGCCAACACCTGAGATGTTATGCCAGCACACATCAGTATCCTGGTATCCATATTTATAGATGTGCCAAAGCAAAATGCCTCCGCCAACTCTACTTCATTAGAGAGGTTGCCTTTGAGATATGTCAACCTGACTGGCCTGCAGATAGCTTCTACCAAAGGAGGGATCTCCTAAATCAGCAGCTTTGGTTGCTCATCACTGCTTGCTCCTCTGCACTTGTGATGGGTGTTTCACCCAGTGCCCCCTTTTATTTGAATGTCATCATAAAAAGTCATTTCTTCCCAGGTTGTGCAGACCTCTGCTCTCTCCAAACAATCAGCTTTTGCATCTGTTTTTACAAGAGGTGTCTTTCTGGTCCAAAGGAAGCCACGTTTCTTTTGGTGCACCCCTTGCAATGTGACCACTGACAAATACTTATCAGGAGATGGATGGTTCCCCACATTCTGACTTCCGCACATTGGTGAAGCCAGTTCTGGCTGCCCTTCCTAGGGTTGGTTACAGTTCTTGTGAACGTCAAACTTTAACCACAGCAAGAATTGTCCACCTTTTCCCCTTTCCTTCACTCCCCTTTAATAGTGAGCCTGTCCAGCAACATGATCAGTTATGGGGTTTGAATCAAAACCTATCTTGATATTAGAAGAATGGGAGCTAATTATTAAAACAGAATACTTGAGCTGTCGTTATTGTTTTCTGTAAACTACATAGCAATATAAATTAGTGGATAAAAACTAGATTTATTAGATCAAATGAAATTAAAATTAAATTAGACATAAAATTACATGTGATGCAAAAGTTTAGTAATGGCTCATATTTCTATGGGATCTGCACAATCTTTGTATTTAGGCTGATGACGAACACAATGTTCAATGTGGCTGACACGGAACAACAAAAAAAACAACTTTGATTAGAAGATGAATGTTAGTAGGGGAATGAAAATGAGAAAGAAAAGTTTATCAGTGGTTATGGACAACTGTTTAAAAATGTATCTGTAGTGCCTGATGGTTATTAATACAGGAAACAAAGTTAGGGATTGTGGTGTCCCTGGAAATCCTGAACTTCAAACTAATTTTAAATTTTAAACTGACCACAAATAGCTGCAAGACGCTGGCCACCTGAGGATCACCTGACTTGTCTTGTGGATTGAAACCACTCCCCCGTCTCAAGAAGGAACAAAAGGAACTCTCCAGACTGATGTTGGCTCAATGCCATTTTCTTGAAACTGATTCAAAGGATATTATCAATTGAAAGGGCCTTCCACATACAAAGACATACATTGAGGTGTGAAATCTACAACACAGGATCATCGACTTAACTACCTTCCTTATTTGGAAAAGGACTTTGGACCTGATAAAGGTCACCATGACGAGACAGCCATACTTTCTGCTTGCTTATAAAATCAGCAGAAGCTGTTCTGCAGACAGTGTTCCATAGAAAAACCATCAAACTAGCTGTAAGTCATCTAAGCAGCCAAGGTAATAAAAAGCAATATTTTGAGCCAGAGAGAAGGACACCACACCACCCCCCCCCCCCCCCCCCAACCGCCACAATCCCCGAACCTATTCAAACTTTGAGTTCACCTGAGAACCAGCCTCCTGGAAATTTGATGACTAGAAGCCTCACAGCTTACTAAGAATTGTCAGCTTTACAGGACCCTCCTTCAATTAAAGCAACAACTTATCTAAGGAACTACAGGCCTGCTACAAGAGAAACTGAGAAAATCATAAGTTGTAACTGAATTGTTTTATCTTCATCTCTATCTAATCTTTGTGTGTGTGTGTGAGACAAGTGAGTGAGATGTCATGTGTTAATACTCGATAATAAATAACCTTTGTTATTTTAAAACTCACAAAAAGCTTGTTGGTGGAATTATTTAATTGGGACATTCACTCTAAGGGTAAGAAAACACACACCTTTTACATACAAATACATTGATCATGGGCAATAAAAAGGAACACATAATGTCTGACAGGATTGAATGCCAGCCATGTGTAATATAAGTCTAAGGATAAGTATTAACTTTGTGAAATAAATTTGTGAGACTCTAGTCATGCATTGCTTTTAATTTTGGGCACTGCACCTCTGTTCATGACATTAATCAATACATTAACTTGAATAGAGCAAGGGGTTCAGGGCTTTAATCAGCATGTGAAGACAAGATAAGCAAAGTTATAAATTGCAAAATGAAGAGCACATGTGTAAATTAGAAAGCCCTTCTATTACTGACTGGGGGAGATTAACTGGAGGCAGGAAGCTATTCATGTTATCATTCTCTGTGGTTTGGTGGTTGCTCTCTTACCTCTGAGTTACATCATTCTGGGGTTGAATCCCACTCCAAAGACTTGAACCACAAAATATGGACTGGCATTTCAGTTTGTCATTTGTCTCATTTATGTGGATCTGCCACATTTAAAATAGCTATTGTGTTCACTTACACAGTGACAGTGACTACAATTCAAAGACATGCAATAGATGTGAAATGCTTTGGGTCTTCCTTGGAGTTTTGATAAGGGGGCTGTATAAATACAACTTTCTTCTTTAGTTTTAGGTGCCTTGGAGGAAAAGCAATAAGAAGACTACAGCCCAGGTGAATGGAGATCAAAATAAGTGAACAGTGTCAAGAATTAAGCATCTTTGGAGGACAAATGTGCAGTTCGTAATTTTTTCAAGGTTGGATGAGATATCCATTACCACTTGGGATGGAAATGCATTATCACTTAGGTGAATTCCTGACACATTTCTGCATGTGTTCAGTCTGTTTATTATAACACTTGTTGGATAGAGCAAACCCAAAATGATAGATGTCTTTGCAATTTGCTGTAAGCAGTGGAGATATTTGTTTGGACAAAAATCTAATGCAAATAGCCTCTTGACCTAATGCAGTCTGAGAGGTACAGGTCTGGATTCTTCTCTTTGGTGTGCATTTTCGGTGAGTCAAATCTTCCACTCATCCCTTTGACTCCAACCCAGCCTTGGTTCAGTTTCTTGGCTCAGAGCTCAATGGGGCATAAAGGTTCCTGTGTTTCTGGGTAAGGCATTCTAGCCAGTAGGCAAGGGTTTTATCATGAAGAAGTTGAGTGGAATTTCACTTTATTATTTTGGGTTATATTTGTGAATATTTTTGTGCAAACATTTTCTGAAAGAGATTGGAAAATTAAATTGATTTCTCTAAACCATTATTCAATTTGCAATTATCAGTTGGTGGCACACACAGATAATCACGCTGTTAGAGGAGAGAGTGTGTGTGATGTGAAATCAGATTTAATACCAACTGTGACCAGAAATCTGATCAGATCATTGAAAATTAGCAGGGTTCTTTTTACCAGTTGGAATTATTTTTATTCTTTCATGGGATGCCAGCTTTTTTATTGACCATCCCTAATTGCCCATGAGAAGGTAGTGGTGAACTACCTCCTTGAAGCATTGCAGTCCATGTGGTGTAGCTTCACCCCCAGTGCTGTTAGGGAGGGAGTTCCAAGATTTTGATCCTGTGACAGTGAAGGAACAGTGATATATTTCCAAATCAGGATGGTGAGTGGGGAACTTGCAGGTGGTAGTGTTCCCACGCGTCTGCTTCCCTTGTCATTCTAGATGGTAGAGGTCATGGGTTTGGAAGATGTTGTCGAACAAGCCTTGATAAGTTGCTACTGTGCATCTTGTAGATGTGCATCGACACTGGAGGTGTTAAAGGTGGTGGACGGGGTGCCAATCAAGCAGGCTGCTTTGTCATGGATGGTGTCTATCTTCTTGAGTGTTGTTGGAGCTATACTCATCAGAATATTTCATCATAATTCTGACTTGTGCTTTGTCGATGGTGAACACGCTGTGGAGAGTCAGGAGGTGAGTTACTCTGACTTGCTCTTGTAGCCACAATATTTATATGGTTTGTCCAGTTCAGTTTCTGGTCAACCGTAATTCCCAGGGTGTTGATCGTGGAGGATTCAGTGATGGTAATGCCGTTATTTTTTTTTATCCATTCATGGGATGTAGGCATTGCTGGCTAGGCCTGCATTTATTGTCCATCCCTAATTGCCCTTGTTCAGAGGGCATTTTAAGAGTCAACCACATTGCTGTGGATCTGGAATCACATGTAGGCCAGACCAGGTAAGGACAGCAGATTTCATTCCCTAAAGGGCATTAGTGAACCAGGTGGGTTTTTACAACAATCAACAATGCCATCATTAGACTTTTAATTCCAGTTATTTATTGAATTCAAATTCCACCATCTGCCTTGGTGGGATTCAAACCCAGGGCCCCAGAGCATTAACCTGGGTCTCTGGATTACCAGTCAGTGACAATACCGCTGCACCACCTGGGGGAGGGGAGATGATTTTATTCTCTCTTGTCACATATGGTCATTTCCTGGCACTTGTGTGGCACAAATATTACTTTCCACTCATCAGCCCAAGCCTGAATGTTGTCCAAGTCTTAGTGCATATGTGGACACGGGCTGCTTCAGTATCTGAGGAGTTGTGAATGGTGCTGAACATCGTATAATCACCAGCAAATATCCCCACTCCTGACCTCATGATAGAGGGAAAATCATTGATGAAGCAGCTGAAGACGTTTGGGCCTAGGGCACTACCCTGAGGTAGTGATGTCCTGGGACTGAGATGATTGACCAGCAACAATCAAAACCATTTTCCTTTGTGCTAGGTATGGCTCCAATGATTTGCTAGTGCCTGGTGAGTTAATTGCTTGGTATCTCTCCACCAAAACCTGGCACAATTATTTTTTTATGGGATGTGGGCATCACTGGCCAGGCCAGCATTTTGTTGCACATCTCTATAGGCCCTTGAGAAGGTGGTATTGAGCCATTCTGTGGCCAACTGAGTGACTTGCTAGACCATTTCAGAGGGCAAATAAGAGTCAACCATATTGCTGAGGATCTGAAGCTAAGACCAAGTAAGAACAGCAATTTTCCTTCCCTAAAGGAGATTAGTGAACCAGAAGGGTTTTTACAACAGTCAATGACAATTTGATAGTCATCTATTACTGACTTTGAAACTCCAGGCCTTATTTGGATTGGATTTTTTAATTGAGATCTAATTTCCAGCAACTGCTGTGGTGGGATTTGAACCCATACCCACAGCACATTAGCTTAGGCCTCTGGATTACTAGTCCAGTGACATTACCACTGTACCACCTAAACTGCAGAACTGTATATGCAACCAACAGTATAAATTAATAAACCCTCTGTATATCATTTTTAATTGCACAGTACAATATACAGTATTAAAAATGGAAGGATCATCCCCATCTTGTGCTGAGTTGACTCATTTTTAACAAGGGTGGGGATAGGTGGACCATAATTGGATTGATAGCTGCTTCTGATGGCTGCCTAGTGACCTCAGTTTGGAAGTGTGGAAGTGAGGTCAGCATGCTGCCCCCTTCCCTCCTCGCACATGTGGACGTTCACACATGAATAGCCATCATTCAGGCAAGCTTGGTGCTGGAAATCAACTGGCATTTGAGGAATCACAGCCAAGCAATGTGACAACAGTCTCAGGGACGAAGAGGAGAAAATTAATGAGAGGGGAAAAAAATGTCCGGATGCTCGTCTTTGCAAACATGTAAGAAAATGTGTGCAGTTTGAAAGCTATAAGGTCTGAGAATTCAGATGGGTTAATGAGTAGGGCAGACTGCTGCCAACAAAGGAAGAGTGAAGAATTAACTACCACTCAGCAACCCAACGATAATTCAATGATCCCTGTCTGTCTGGAGGGTTTTGTTCCTATAGCACAGAGTAGCATTGCCCATTTTCTAATGCTAAGACGTCCACCTTTCTTCAATGTTTCATATGTGAAAGTAATCTCTCTGTGCCTCAGGGAGATTTCTGCGCTCTTTCACACGCATGCACAAAAGAGCACAGGCCCAGACTCAGGATGTGCCAAAGTTCTTCGGAGCCAATGGGGAGTAATCACTGTTGCTTTTTAGGGAAATTTTGGTACTGGAACCTTCAAGCATTGAATGCTTAATAGATAATCAGAGATGTAGCAATTTCCCAATTTATGTAGTCAGTAGGCTAGACTCCCTGCTAGTAACTCAGTTCTCTAGAGCAGGGATTATCAATCAGATCTTTGCTTCTGAGTACGTTAACTACCCCCCCAACTGCCACCCTACCCAAAGTGTTATAAAAATTACATTGATCGCCATAATAAAATACAAGTAAGTTTATTCTGTGTAAAGGTTAGTGACACAAACAAATATATGTATTATCGTTTTAGTCTAACTTACTTAATGTGAATCAATTCTGTATTACTGTTTTAGTGTTATTTAATGTGAAACAATTAAATATATATATTTATTACTATTTTGGTTTTAATTATTTACTATGAACTGTGCTGCTGGTGCTGAGCAGCACTTCCATCAAGGTGTGATGGTCTAAACTCCTAACTATTCAGCAGGAGGTGTCCCTCGGCTCCATTTACCAGATTCGCAATCAAGTTATGAAGTAGATTTCAGGCCAAAAAAGGGGACTCGCTTCATGGAGGGAAGACGCTGGGCAAAAGTAAACAGTGATGAAGTAACTATGACTCAAGATGAGAATATGTCTGCTTAAAGTGCTTGACATTGAGCTGTGATTTTCCCACGCTGTAGTTGGTGGTGAGTGAACCTGGATTTAAACATTGAGAACATCAAGGTGACTGATACCCTCCCACCCAGGCACAGTGCTGAAGGCAGTTGCCTCATCTTATGGCTAAAGGGGAAATTCTGAGGCTTAGGAGAAGATCTGCTGGAGGCATCACCTGAAACATGAACCAGTGAGAGCAATCCCAGCGCTCCCAGTGGGAAATGGCTCTGAGGGATGCTGGGCAAACTCCAATGGGACACTTATGACAGAGTTGGGGCACCTTTGTTCTGTCAACATGCACCCCTTCTGCAGTTGGTCAATAGAGTCTGTCTGTCAGGGATAGCATTCTGAATCCATATCTAAAGCCTATATTTGTTTCTTGACACTGCTTTACTGAAACCATTATTCGCTCAGCTTCCTCTCTTCCCCCATTCTGCTCCGACAATGCCATGTCCTGTTCCAAATGTGTCTGCTGGTGTCTTTAATTGTCATGGTATCTAGAAGGATATAAGAAGATTGATTTCTTGCTTTGCTCTCCTTCACATGTTCTTTGCATGGATTGTTCCTGAGTAACTCATTACATCTAATAGTGATTCTAAGGTACCACTGGGATTGGAGGCTTTTGTTCCACTTTTCTTTAGATTTGGGAGATTAAGCAGTTGTGTGAAAGGGATTTTCATCACTCTGTGACTGTAAACCCTAATGTCCTATTGCAGAGATTTTTCTACAGAAGCAGGGGTGACATTGAGAAATACAATATAAACCTGAACGTCAGCTTAACTTGCTTCACTTTGTTCGCCAGACCCAATCATACAGGCCGCCATCTGAAGGGGAACTGTCAGCAAACCAGTTTCTCTCCCTGTATAGTTGAGGACGAGGAATGATTCATGGGCTCTGTTAAAAGTGAATAAACCAGAGACTGAAAACTGTACTCAATGTGAGATATTTATTGCTGCAGTTCCTGCAAAAGCCACTAGATAGCAGCAGCATTCTGGGTCCGATCAAGAATATGAAACTGCAGTTTTTAAATTTGTGTAAACCTTTTTCTGGTGGAGCCCTTGAATCCTTCTCACGGACCCTCAGTGGAGAACCCCTGCTCTACAGCCTGTGAATGATTGTGGATGAGTGCTTAGCACATTTTTGGGGCATTCCTCTGCCTTTGTTTTGACAGCTATGTAATAATTAACTCATTTCCTTTAACCAGGGCAATGACACCATCAAAATGGTAGGCAGAGGAATGTTGTACAAACCATTAGTTGCCAACTGTGATTGTTGGGCTGTAGAGTGTGTTGTAATATGCCTGTAAGGTTAAAGGCAGATTACAACAGAGCAGGGCCTTGTGTGTGCTACCTCGGAATAGTTTTATATGACAGATAGATTTACATTGATCAAAAATATTCATATAAATATTCCCATAAATTGATTGCAACAGTTGAAAAAATGCAAAAATTTAATAGGCATCAGTAGCTGAATGACCGTAAAGAAAGAACTTGCTTGTAATTTAGACATCGCTTCCAGCCCGATGCTAGGAAATCGAGTTTTACAGGATGGGATATTTGATGTTAATGTAGTGCACTGACCATTCGGATCCACTAGGGGGAGGAACCGAGGCAGTCTGGTGGGGAAAATAAAGGTGTTGGTTGGCATGTCGGCATTCCCGGCCTTTTTAGCGAAGACACGATCAGGGCCAGAAGGCGTCTAAATGGCCTTTCAGCTTTGAGAACCCATCTGCCACTCCTAGTTGTATGGATAAATTGTCTCCATGTCAATTAAAGGGTGCCTCTGTGAAAATTACAATGAGTTACTGCTTCCCCCACAGCCCCCAAGGTGGGATTGCAACCAAAAAACAGTTCTGACGTCTATTTCCTGCCCCCACACCCACCCCCAACCCCCCAATAGGGAAAATCCGGATCAGTGTCTTCATGTTTACTGACCAACAAACTTTGAAGGAACATTTTACAATATTAATTGGAGTCTGGATATAACCTTGGATCAACAATTACCAGTAACCTGTCCCTTGTTGCCGAAATCATCACCAGGATGGACACGGCAGCTTGGCACGGTGGTCTTGGCAAAGTGGAGAAGGTGAGGGTGGACCAACAACAAACAAATGGAAAATACAAAGCTCCATATGTACCAGGCTTATGGTCTCAGCATCCTCCTTTACAGTGGCGAGGTGTGGACAACTTATGCAAGTCAGGAAATGTAGCTGAATAGTTTCCACTTCCGCTGCCTCATGGCATCTCCTGGCAAGATAGAGGGCTGCATATGGAATTACAACCAGCGTGCAGGAATCCCCAGCATGTTTGCCCTCTTGACCCAGTGGCGACCCCATTGGCTGGTTCATGTGGGTTGAATGGATTATGGCGGCAGCTCCAAAGACATGCCTTACGGCGAGTTTGATATCGGCACGAGACCGACAGGTTGCCCACCTCGGCGATACAAGGATGTCTGCAAGCGAGACTTCAAGTTGACCAGGATCGGTGCCGATGCATGGGAAGTCCTTGCTGCTGGGCAGAGTGTCTGGGAGACAAGCAGTCAGGAAGTTTGTGGAAAAGGCAGAGGATGAAAGAACCAACCAGATGGCGGGAAAATACGAGGAAAAATCATCAGGTGACCTCAGGCCAGCGACATTCGCCTGTGCCAGTTACGGAAGGGGCTGCCACACATGAACCAGCCTCTACAGCTACAACGGACAACGTTCAAGGGAGCGACATACACCCTGGACGCAGTCCATTTTCCCCCCAGACAGACAGATATTCCTGATCATGTTTTAAAATATCTTCAAGAAAATCAACCATGGAAATGTGAGGATTGAATTCACTGTGAGTGAGCATGAAGGAGCAATACTATTCTTAACGTTCTGCTGCAATGAACCTGTTATGTGAGATCTATTTTAGCCCAAGTACAAATAGCCCACTGACGTTATTTTAACTGTTAGGCCGTTTGTTACAATGCCAACACCAAGGCACTGTAGACATTTTGAGGTGGCAAGAAAGAATCTTGAGCTGCAATGCTGGTTTAGTCCCTGCTTCCCTCAAGATCCCATCTTGGCAAAGGAAATGAAGTCAGCACTAGGACTGGATGCCCGCAGGATTATTAAGGCGCTGACTGACAATTCAATTGCCTGCCAGTGCTCATCAAAGAGGCTGCACACCATTCTGGTGGCCAGTGCTTGTCTGAATGTCCTCTCCTATCTGCAACTGGCCGATTCAAAATAAGTTGGTCATTGCTGAGGGTTTCAGGTGCTACTTAAAGGTATACTGTTCACTTACTGTGAAGGTTTGAAGAGGACTTTTGAAACACATCAAGATACTTTCTCAGACACTTTGTCTGACATTGAATGTATTTTGCGATTATCAAGAACATTGAAATTATATTGAGGCATCTCAGAGAGGAACATGCTGCAGGAAGGAAAGTTGAATTCTATTGCACGTTTTGTAATTTTTCAATTTAAAATGTTGTCCCTCAGGCTGTGTGCCTGACATGGAATCCATATTGTAAATATGAAGACAATTATAATTGTATAGAGGCACTTAGATGTGGCACACACTGTATGGAGACAAGTCGAGTTTTATGACTGTAATTTTCAAGTTGAAATGTTTGTAATGTACTCCCACAAGTCTTACGAATAATTATATTTTTGGGAAAAAAACTTTGTCAACGCTCTCTAACAACATTTATTCTGGAAATTCTTTGAGGACTTGACCTACAAAGAATAAATGTTGTGCTACTCCACCTTATTGGAGCCCCATACGAGTTACTAGTGGAATGGGAGTGTTTGGCCTTATGCATCTTGCTAAGGATCCCACTTAGTCTGGAAGAGAAATGGGTGGAGGGAATGAGGACCCTGGCAGAGCAGCACCAGCTGTAGCAGGACAGGACAGGAAGGGGAGGTAGCCCGATCCTTCATGTGGCTTTATCAAGACAAGTTAACACCAACTCTGTTAATAATCCTTGCAAAACCAGGAGAACTTTGCTTTCATTGGTAATGTAAGCAGAACTAATCGTTTTCTTTTACCCCGCGAAAGAGCCTGTTTAATTGTTGGTTGTGAAAAGGGAGGAAGCACAAGGGACTCAAAAAGGGTAGGGGTGAACCAGGAATGAAAAAGTGAACTAACAAAAGTAATCTCAACGTTGACCTTTAGTAGTAATTAGTGTATACATTTTGTGCTCAGCTACACAGCAGTCAGCCATCTTTATCCAGTTAATTGCCCCTGATGAAGAATTGTTCTCTTATAGTTAGGTTGGAAACATTATCAAGAGATAAAACTTATTCTAGGCATTATAACTAGTGTGATTATAAATGCATTCAAAAACCAGGTGCTTATGATTTTGCTTCAGAAAGCAACAATTCCTCACCTTTTATTCTATATGTTAGTGGTATGAAATCCCTTTGTTTTTCTCCCCAGTTGTCTTGGGTGAATGTGGTGCGTGAATGCATTGCTCTTTGAAACGGTTACAAGAAGGGGAATTACAGCTACGGGGTTATAACACCACTCTGATCCTTCCCTTCATCCAATAGGGAGGCACCTTGCTTCCACTTGGCACTGCTCTCCCATCATCCATCTAAACCCACTGGTGGGATTCAGCATTCCGGTGCCCTAGTGGGTCACACAATCATGCTTATACCATCAAGTATTTAGTACCATTGGTCATAAGTGTCAGTGCCAATCGGAATTGGAAAGTCATGCTTCAAGTCATACTCTAGAACATGAGTGCTGTATTGAGGGAGTGCTGTATTGTCAGAGATGCAATTTATCAAATAAGACATTAATCTGAGGCCCCAGCTTACTGGTCAGTTAAACGTAAAAGATCCCAATGGCACTTTTGCTCACAGCGTACAGGCCAACATTGATCCTCTGACCAACATTACAAAAGAAACCCGCTCACCTTACAGCCTGACTGTGGGACTTTGTTGTGCACAAATTGTTTGCAGCGTTTGCTGTCGTGTAATGGTCTGGCACATTTGGGTTAATGTGGGACTGAGTACAGTGCTGGTCTGGCACATTACTGTCGTGTAATGGTCTGGCACTTTTGGGTTAATGTGGGACTGAGTACAGTGTTGGTCTGGCACATTACTGTCGTGTAATGGTCTGGCACATTTGGGTTAATGTGGGACTGAGTACAGTGCTGCCCACACAGTGATGTAAGAGTGCACATGACCCACACCCACAATCAATCCAGTGTTGGACAGAGCTGTGTGTATCTGCAAGCATGGAGACAGCTCCCAGCTTGTACCCTTTGCTGTATATTTGTAAATAGTTCTAAGAGTCAATAATGGCTTACATTTAACCTATGTATGACTCCCAAGGCTTTTTCAGATCTACTGAAAAGTATCCAACATCCTACAACATTTGTCTTCAAAACAAACAATTACTACACTTCAAAAAGTAATTCAGTGGCTGTGAATTGCTTGCAGATATTCTGGAGATGTAAAAGGCTCTATACAAAAAGAAAGCTTTCTCTCTGCACATAGAAATCATCAGTGTGTTGATGTCAATATTCAGTCATAATGTCAGTCTTTAGGCTTTGACTATACTATAGTGTGAAATAAGTCCTCACTTTGGTATAATTGGTACTTTGTCAGATGTGGTTTCTTCTGATTCCATTTCTTGCTCTTCTGGGCCATCAGGCACAGATGGTATAATTTTAGAAATATGTTCCTCATATGCTGTGTGTTTGTTCTTCACATTCATGCTTGTGTTACCAGCAACGCGATCTGGAGGTGTTCGTATACCTTCATTGGATAGAGGTCTTTCATTGTTGAGCTTGAAGATGTTACGCACATAGTTTACAACAGCTAACTTTTTCTTTTCAATGCCATGATGGAAGCTGTATGTCTGCTCCACCTCAGTGGCGTCTGTCAGAGTCACAGCAGTGATATACTCCTGGGAACATCTCTGTGTGCTGTCCAGCATGTTTTGTTGAAATCGTTTTCTCAGATTGAGCACAAAGTATGCAAGACCGCTTACTATTAACATGGCCCCTGAAAGAGATTGTCATGGCAACATTAGTGTTGCAATCTGCCTATGTTGCAATAGCATTCAAATTGAAAGTTGCAACTGTTAAATATTTTTCAAAATATAAAAAAAAAAGATAATACATGAATTTTCACATTGAGGACTTTGCCAACCCTGCCCAAATGGCCAGGGGTCTACTGGAATTGGCATCAATCTCCTGCTGGCTAACGAAAGCACTCCAGGAGATTGGAATGCCGTTTCGCAATACAAATGTTGTGCATTTCCAGCATTCTGTGTTCTTGGTGTGTCACAGGGACACACCCCAACTCAATTTGCAGCACTCTGCACATACTGCGCTTGTGCACAGAAGCACATATTGTTTCTTTCTAAGTAGTTCCCAGCCTACTGAGGTCACTGAGCCTCATTTACAGGTGTGCATGTTCCTCTGTATACTGGGGAGTTCTGTCTGTGGTATAAAGCAAACAGGTTTTAGTTGTGGTCATTTTAGATTTACTGTGCAGAAGATAAAATCTTTCCTGCCCACGATTTACTTTCCACTTCTACTGTTTCCCTTGGAGTCTTGACTTCAGGAGGGTTTGTTTGTGTGTAGTCATTAAGGGCCTTAGAGAGGGAGTAAAAGAAATGGAATCACATAAAAAAACAAATAAAAAGTAACCGAGATGATGAGCGATGTCAACGTTAATTATATGGAACAGAAATTCAATTAGAAAAGGACAATGCTCATCTGCAAAATTTTAGTCATTCAGGATTACATGTTTAGTGTGGTGAATGGACATTGTTTTCTCCACTTTTTGAATTTAGCAGGCGGCAAATTCATTCTGTTGAATGGATAGTTTGCAGATGCCGAATTTGTTTCTCAATCAATTGGGTAGGTGACCTGCCAGATTTGAAGAGTCACCCCTCCCCCCAACCCAAAACCACTCATGCCACACTGCCAGGTTTCCATGACGACACCCAGAATATATCCAGCCTGGGTTGGCAACCCTAGACATGACTCAGACATAGGATTCTTGCCTTTGGGTTAGGTTATAAATTCAAGTCCTGCTCCAGAGGCTTGAGAGCACATAATTTAAGCTGACACTTCAGTGCACTACTGAAGGAGTGCTGCACTATCATAGGCTTTTTGCTGAGCTGTTAAATAAAGCCCTGCCTGTCCTCTCAGGCGGGTGTGAAAGATCCCCTGATTCTATCTGAAAAAGAGCATTGATGTTCTGGGCTATATTTACCCCTCAGTCAACATGACTAAAAGTGGTTATCTGGTTATTCCCTGATTACTGTTTGTGTGGGAGCTTGCTATGCAAAGATTGGCTGCAGTGCTTCCTACAATACAACACTTCATTGAAAAGTGTTATGGAACACTCCGAGGTCCCTTATCTTAGCTGTAAATTTTCTGCCTTTGTCTTGATATAGAGGTTCACCTGTTGAGAATAGATATCGGAAAAGAGGTGGAGTTTATGAGTAGAAAATATACCCTTAAATTTCAAAACTGCAGTTGTGAAAACTATAATTCTGGATTCTGACAGGTAAATCAGAATTGGATTTGAAATGCTAAAAAAATGTTTTTTGTACATGATTCCAAAATTACTGTATTATTTGCATGACAGTAAATATTCTACATTGATGTTAACACCATTCAGTCGGGTTAACCAGTTAATCTGTTCAAACTCTTTTGCTATTTTAATTAAATTGTGAATTATGGTATCAGTTGTAGATTTTCATTACCTTTGGCTGTATAAGCCTCCTTTTTTTTGTTCATTCATGGGATGTGGGTGTCGCTGGCTAGGCCAGCATTTATTGCCCAAACCTAGTTGCCCTTGAGAAGGTGGTGGTGAGCTGCCTTCTTGAACTGCTGCAGTCCCTGTGGTGTCGGTACACCCACAGTGCTGTTAGGGTGGGAGTTCCAGGATTTTGACCCAGTGACAGTGAAGGAACGGTGATATATTTCCAAGTCAGGATGGTGGGTGACTTGGGGGGCAGCTTCCAGCTGGTGGTGTTCCCATGTGTCTGCTGACCTTATCCTTCTAGGTGGTAGCAGTCATGAGTTTGGAAGGTACTGTCTAAAGAGCCTTGGCGAGTTCCTGCAGTGCATCTTGTAGATGGCACACACTGCTGCTACTGTGCATCAGAGATGGAGGGAGTGAATGTTTGTGGATGGGGTGCCAATAAAGTGACCATTTTGTCTTGGATGGTGTAAGGCTTCTTGAATGTTGCAAGAGCTGCACTCATCCAGGCAAGTGGAGATTATTTCATCACACTCCTGACTTGTGCCTTGTAGCTGGTGGACAGGCTCTGGGGAGTCAGGAAGCGAGTTACTTGCCACCGCATTCCTAGCCTCTGACCTGCTCTTGCAGCCAAAGTATAAATATGACTGGTATAGTTCAGTTTCTCAGAATCATAGAATCACACAGTGCAGAGGATGCCCTTTCGCCCATTGAGTCTGCACCGACACGTGAGAAACACCTGACCTACCTACCTAACCCCATTTACCAGCACTTGGTCCATAGCCTTGAATGTTATGATGTGCCAAATGCTCATCCAGGTGCTTTTTAAAGGATGTGAGGCAACCCGCCTCCACCACCCTCCCAGGCAGTGCATTCCAGACCGTCACCACCCTCTGGGTAAAAATGTTTTTCTTCACATCCTCACATCCTCCCCCTAAATCTCCTGCCCCAATTCTCGTCAATTGTAACCCTCAGGATGTTGACACTGGGGAAATACAGTGATGGTAATGCCATTGAATGTCATTCATTTCCTTGCATAACATTCCATTCCTGTTATTCAGTGGAGGCATTTAACTATTTAAACTAATCACTGTTATTCATATTCATATGGGTGATGAGTGCCTTTAATTTTCCTAGAATTCAATAGTTTAACCTCCCTTGTGGAGGAAATGCAGCTGAAAATTGGTTGAAATTACACAGGAACTGTTTGCTGACTCAGTGAACATGTCAGTGTGGTAGCTGGGGTAGGCAGATATTAGATATAATCTTTAGTAATGAACCTCTATTAGGAATTCCATGTGGGGGAACACATGGGCAATAATGATCACAACATTATAATAATTTCACTTGGCTGATAGAACCAAAGCCCCTGATAATCTACAACCATATAAGATTTCAAAAAAACAAACATCACTAAAATGACAGAAGATTTGGAACAGGTTAATTGGTTAATCCTACAGAGTGGTGTTGACACTGATGTTGAATATAAATGGAATGCTTTTAAAAACAAAATTAAAAATCTGGTAAGTGATTATATGCTCAAAATCAAAGAAAGGTAGTGTGAATGGTAAAGGATAGCTGACTAGCCCTGTTCAAAGGCAAACAAGATGCAAACAAAAATGTTTCTACAAACTAAAGGAATCTATAGTGGAAATATTAAGTGAGTAATTTGCAATGGTCTTCACTTGGGAAGATTATGCTTAACTGTTAGAATCACCCTATACCACTCTCTCATATTTCACAGCAATTGTTACAAATATGAAGTTTATCAGCCTGTTTTTGGACTCTCTCTTTAATTTAAGGTAAAATGGAGGGATAAATCGGGTCATGTGAACTGCTCTGAGTTTTGCCCACCAACAAGCATGGGCAGCTTGGCTGCTATGGGGACAAGAGCGACCCAAGTCAAGAGACTTATTGAGAAGGTTATTATTAGGTTTTATAAATGGCTATACTTTAAACTGTCTGTTTAATTCCAAGGTAGAATGGAGTTGAGGGTCTAGAAAATAGCTAATTATAATTTCTAACTGGATACAAGGCCCATGTGATACTTGTTGCCATAGAAATGGTCTTTGAGAGGGAAAGAGTCCTTAGCAAGCCATTGTAATATCGGAGTACAGGGTTTTCCAGCATATCCCTGGAACTCTCAGACACAAGTCAGCCTGCAGCCATCTGAGAAGCAGAGGGCAAGAGATAGAGGCAGCTAGTTTTCTACCTGAGGCAGAGAAAATGCTGACCCTATTATTTTCTACACAAAATGTTGGTGGGAGCTTGCAGTCAGATTGAAGACATTGAATTTGTGAGGATTTAAAGGAGGCTTGAGGATTTGCCTAGCTTGGGCTTGAGGGAAGGAATCTTCAGTGTAACCTGCACAGTGAAAGCCAGTTTTAGGATTAGAAGATACTCAGCTGGGAAAGGATAAAGGATGCAAATAGCTTTGGCCTGGTTCCGGGAGAATGAATTATCTACTCAAGAGGCAATGTAAAGTACAATGGTAGTGATGGATTTTCAGTGATTTTAAAAGTTAAGTGGGAAAACTTGTCTGTGGTTTAGAATATAAGTTGCCTCCTGAATAGTTTTTAGAAGATAAACAAAAATACTTGGAAAAACTCAGCAGCTCTGACAGCATCTGCAGAGAGGAGCACAGCCGACGTCTCGAGTCCGCATGACCCCTCATCAGAATTTTGTTTTTGTTCTAGATTTCCAGCATCTGCAGTATTTTGCTTTTATCTTAGTGCTTAGAATTTATTGCCTTGTGTTTGTTTGTTACAATAAAAGTCTTAAAACTTGAAACTTGTCATGTGATCCTTCCAGTCACTGGAAATTCAAATATCTTTTTTAAAGTTATTGGCCTCCATGGGAATTGCAACACAATGGCTTATGGTGTTATTGCTGCCCACCTATTCTCTTACTAGTTAGTAAAGATGTCACATGGAACATGGGGATGGGGGCACAAAGAAAGAACCGAAAATCTACTTGCAAATTAATAAATCAATAAGCCTTTCACTCGCCTGGAATAGTTGCATGCCAGATAAGAACTGGATGCAAGAAGCAAGCCACAGACAAGAAGATGAAAGTAAGAAATTTCTGTAAACCATTGGGCCTCATCGCTTTCTTCCAGATATTCCAAATCTTGCTGTTCGTTTTATCGAAAAATGTGCTAAAAGGACAAGAGTGACATATAGAATTTTACGGTTCACAGTAATATTGTAATACAAGAAAGAGCAAAGAAACCAAGTTAAACCGTTAATTTTACCTGGTGGGTTTAAGTGCACACTTTTTTTGTTTTGAGATGTGAAAGCAGATTCTCTCCTGGGCCAAGGGACAATCCAACGAGACACTGCAACCACATTATTAAAATTTCCTCTGAAAGGAGGTGCTTTTACTGGCTGCTGCTTAAACCATGGCCTTTTCCACCAAACATTTAATGTCTGGAAAGTCAGCAGTTGTTGTGTGAGCAAAACAGAAGGAGAACGAAAGTGACTATTGACTTTATAGTGTAAATGTAAATGATTAATGCTAAGGGTATGATTCAAAGGGCAAAACATCACTCTTAGATGGTGGAAATAAAACTTAGAAGGCGTGTGCATATATCCGTGTGTCCGTCTGTGTGTGTTTGAGAGGCTGTAGGAAAAAATCAATGAGGATGAGAATTTTCCAGATAAAATAAAGGATGGATTTCCTGGGGGGGTTAAAAACATCTAAACATAGAAAATAGAAGCAGGAGTAGATCTTTTGACCCTTTAAGCCTGCTCTAAAAGTCAATATGATCATGCTAATCCTTTATCTCAACACCATATTCCTGCTCTCTCCCCATACCCCTTGACGCCTTCAGAGATTAGAAATCTATCAATTTCCTTCTTAAATGTATTCAGTGACTTGGCCTCCATAGCTTTCTGTGGTAGAGAATTCCACAGGTTCACCACTCTCTCAGTGAAGATGTTTCTCCTCATCTAAGTCCTAAATGGCCTACCATCTACCCTGAGATTGTTACCCCTTGTTCTAGACCCCCAGCCAGAGGAAACATCATCCCTGCATCTAGTCTGTCCATCCCTGTCAGTATTTTATATATTTCAGTAAGATCCCCTCTCATTCTTCTAAACTCCAGTGAATACAGGCCTAGTCAGCCCAATCTCTCCTCATACGACAATCCTGCCATCCCAGGAGTCTGTCTAGTGAACCTTTGCTGCACTCTATGGCAAGTATATCCTTTCTTCGGTAAGGAGAGCAAAACTGCACACAATATTCCAGGTGTGGTCTCACCAAGGCCCAGTACAGCTACTTTAAGATATCCTTGCTCCTGTATTCAAGTCATCTCGCAATGAAGGCCAACATACCATTTGCCTTCTTAACTGCTTGCTGCACCTGCATGCTTGTTTGTAGTGATTGGTGTACAAGGACACCCAGGTCCCTTTGTACATCAGCATTTCCCAATCTATCGCCATTTAAGTAATACTCTGCCATTCTGTTTTTTCTACCAAAGTGGATAACTTCACATCTATCCACATTATACTGCATCTGCCATGTATCTGCCCACTCACTCAACTTGTCTAAATCACCTTGAAGCCACTTAACACCTTCCTCACCATTCACATTCCCACCAAGTTTTATGCTGAAATATTACATTTGGTTCCGTCATCCAAATCATTGATATATATTGTGAGTATCTGGGGCCCAAGCACTGATCCCTGCGGTACCCCATTAGTCACCGCCTGCCACTCCAAAGAAGACACATTTATTCCCACTCTCTGTTTCCTGTCTGCTAACCAATTCTCAATCCATGCCAGTATATAGCCCCCAAAGCCATGTGCTTTAATTTTTGCACACTAACCTCTTATGTGGGGCTTTATCAGAAGCTTTCTGAAAATCCAAATACACCACATCCACTGGTTCTCCCTTATCTATTCTGCTAGTTACGTCCTCAAAAAACTCCAGTCGGTTTGTCAAACATGATTTCCCTTTCATAAATCCATGTTGACTTTGTCTAACCTGTTGATATTTTCTAAGTGTCCTCCAATTGGCTGGTGTAGCTTCAGCAGAAACCTGAGTTACAGATGCGAACGGTGTTTCCATCAACTTTACACTGAGTGTCAGGTGACCATTCAGAGCGAATGAGGAGATCCGGTGCAGTGTGAATTTTATTTTTCCAAGGGTGTATATTTTCCCTGGTAAGTATTTATATTCCATGATGGAGATGTCAGCCCTGTTGTCAGCATGTAGTGTTGAGACACACAGGATTATTGCAGCAATAGGACTGTAAAGGCCACTGAAATACATATTTCTACTTACGTTGGACAGCGTTGGACAAACACAACATCAATGAAATATGGGCCTTCCAAAATGGTGAGGACTGCTGCTGCAAATCTTAAAATGAATGGAAATAGTTAACCACTCAATCTTTCCTGATACAGATATACATCTTAAACAAATGTGAGGAACCAGGTCAATGTCATACTTACAGCAAGTAAGCAGCCAGTTTTCTGAACTGCCCTTGAACCGCAGTGTTTATCCCCACTCCCAGAAGCACTGTGTGTTAAATGGACAGAAAGCATGCCCTTAATAATAATTTACTGCTAGTCAAACAGTTTTTCCTGTCTCCCACCAACTAAATTCAAATCGAAGCTTTCATATTGCTCAGCCAAGTCAACCTTCAACTGATCATTTCAAAAGGCAGCATTCTCACACCAGAGTTGGCAGGCGAGACTTTTGTCACAGCTAGCACTATAAACAAAGTTGGAATTCCTTAGAATTATTGAATCATAGAATGCTTACAGCACAGAAGATGGCTATTTACCCAATGTGTCCATGCCTGCTCACTGCAAGAGCCATTTGGGATGAATCAGAGAAGCTCTTCATGACACACTTCAAAGAAAAGACACTAAGGATGACTTGGATGTATATTACTATTTACTCGTAACTTCTGGGTCAAAATCAAAGGATTCCTGACCTAACACAATCATGGCACCACTGTCCCCACCAGACTTGCCGCCGTTCAAGGAGAAAGCCCACCACCTATCATTGCAGGGCAATCAGGCATTAGCAACAAACATCAGTTTTGCCAGTGCCACCTAAATCTGATGAACAAATAAAAAATAAACCAAGGCCGGGGTTTCCCAGCCCCGTTGTGGTGGGACCTGCAGCAGGGGATTCGGCGGCCCAGACAAAAGTCCATTGGTTGTCAATGGGGCCGGACGATCCCGGCACTAGGCGGGGCCAGAAAATGCTGCCCTTTAAGGGTCACAAATCTGTGGATGCAATGACTTCACACATGCAACAAAACATCCTCAGCTGTCTTCAATGTGGGACAGGTTAAAGTAGCATTTCTCTCTGCAACAGGTAGATGGCAGAAGCTAATCAGGGAAAGTTATTCAGAACTCCTTTCAAGACTGTGTGGATCAGAACTGTTTTGAGTATAAACCATACAAATGTATCCAAGGCCATACGAGTGGTGGTTAAATATATCTGTAGATCAAGGGCGATCTCTCAGATTTACACTTTACCTGAGTTTAATTAACTTCGCAAAGAGCAGGGATCAAGGCTGGTCTTTGACGTTCAGCCAATCACTGCTTAAATACACTAGGTCATTTTGGTAGTCGATTAATCTTTTGGGTCTTTTGCAGATTTGAACAAAATATTCACAGATCATAAGCAGCCTAGTCCTGAAGACCCATGCAAGTCTTCTGACATTTTCTTGTATTTTTTCCTTTGTGACAACAGGTGTGAATGCTCACATAGGAATGAATGCAAGTGGATGCCACATGTAGCATAGTTCTGATAGACTTATATAGTGATACCCATTTGTCGTGATGCAGGTAAAATGCTAGAATTGTATTCATTAGCACCCATTTGTAGGAACTTTGTACACTTTTCATTGATTGTGCTGTTTTGCTTTGAGATTGACTACTTAGACAGAATATGCTCCACCCAGTACTTTTAACTCAGTCCAAACCCTGCATTCTGAGCAGATGGTTAAGGTGCTGGTGAGTACTCAGTTTGCAGGCAATAGTAATACTTTCATCAGATTGAGATTGGCAATCTCACTGAGAACATTGATCATTCAAAGAAAATTTCTAGCCAAGGCGAGGTTGTCAACACATTACATTGGAAGCCCTTTGATGATATCAATTGAATCTTTTACATTCTCATCTTGCATAGACCTCAGATATGGGTCACCTTTGCATATTACATGCAATTTTGGGCACACTACTACCTTCAAAAAGATAACAATATGTTCTAAAGAATTCAAAGAGTGACTTTATATTATAGAACCAAATATTTTTTCAGCTTGGAAAAGGCCATTGTGTCTCTGCCAGCCCTTTCCCAAGCTGATCCAAATGAATCCTACTGTCCCCACCCCCCACCATCTCTCCATAACCCCTTAGCTTTCTTTCTACAAATACTTATCCAATTGCCTTTCAAAGAGGCAATGCTTCAACTATTCTCCATGGAAAAGCATTCCATACTCCAGCTACCTTCTGTGTGAAGGAACTCTTCTCACTCTTTCAGAGACAGCTTTAAATTGAAGACCACTCACCAACTTCCCAACCAGAGGAAATAGTTAACCCCATTCATCTTATCAACACTTTTCATAATTTAAAACTCTCAGCTAAATTCCCCCTGAACCTTCTCTACTCAAGTGCAACTCATCGCAGTATCTCAAGACCCTCCTCAGGATTATAGATTCCCACCCTTCGCTCTGTCCTTGTGATTCTAAGAAGCATGTTATCTAAATGGTGAGAGATTGTAAAGCTCTGAGATTCAGAAGGGTCTGGGTGTCCTAATGCTTGAATCTCAAAAGGCTGGTATGCAGATATAGCATGTATTTAAGAAATCTGATAGAATGTTTTTGTTTATTGCAAGGGGAATTCAATCCAAAAGTAGGGAGGTTATGTTTCAGTTTTACTGGTGAGACCACATCTGGAGTACTGTGTACAGTATTGGTCCCCTTATTTAATGAATGATGCATTAGAAGTAGTTTAGAGAAGCCTTACTAAACTAATTCCAGGAATGGACAGTTGTCTATTGAGGAAAGGATAGACAGGCTAGGCTTGTATCCACTGGAGTTTAGAAGTGCTGAAACCTTTAAGATCCTGAGGGGCCTTTACAGGGTGGATGTAGGAGGATGTTTCTTCTAGTGGGAGAATCTAGAATTAGGGGTCACAGTTTAAAAATAAGGGGTCGCTCATTTAAGACAGAGATGAGGAGAATTTTTTTGTCTCAGAGGGTTGTGAATCTTTGGAACTCTGCTTCAAAAGGCAGTGGAAGCAGAGACTTTGGATATCTTTGAGGCAGAGATAGATAGACTTTTGATAAGCAAGGGGGTGAATGGTTATTGGGGGTAGGGCAGGAATGTGGAGTTGAAGTAACAATTTGATCAGCCATGATCTTATTGAATAGCAGAACAGGCTTGAGGGGCCCAGTGGCCTCCTCCTGCTCCTAATTTGAATGTTCATATTTTCATGAAGGTATTAATTATATTTAAAAACTTGATGAATTTGGACTTACATCCAATGGAAAGGGGAATTGGGAGAAGCGTGATCCAGCTTTTAAAATTCTGAGAGACATAGATGAAGGAGATGTTAAAAAAAATAGTTATTTGAGCTGGTGGCTGTTCTCAAGCCTCTGCAGATGTCACCCTTGATGTGTCCTTGAACAGGTCTGTGCATCCTGGATTGAGTAGCATGACATTTTCTCCATTTATAAGAGAGTTGCCAAATCATCCACCTAAAATATGCCTCTGTTAAGGAACTCAGTGTACAGGGCAATGTGCCTTCATATCCATACCCCACTACTCTTTAGTGCGTTGATCACAAGATACCAGTGAAAGTTCAATTCACAATAAGTGGTGAATCAATTAAAAACCTTAGTGTTTTAGGGGAATCGGGTAGAGCAGCAAGTTAATACACTATTGTTTCATTACTGGAACGTGAGATTGAATAAAGTTCAGATTGATGGGATGCAAGTTGCTTCTCTCCCTTGGCTATCTGTTGTAGCAATCTAGTTCCTAATTGGCATAACTGGTGTGAAAACAGAAAGAAATCACCCTTACACAATAGATGTTATTATGTGATGGATATTGTTGGAGCACAGTTACTTATCCTATACTTGACTTGTAAATGCTTGACATGAATACTATGTGCCCAACACAAGGAAGCATTCCATTTCATATTGAAATTAAGCAATGCAAAATTAAGAGAGACGTTGCTTATGCATCCCACCGAGGGTTAAATCCTTTATTCTGTTCCATCCATGAATCAGTCAGATAGCAGGATAATGAAGACAGTAATTATCTAGACAGTCTGCTGATTCAGTAACGGAATTGGCGATGAGCCAGAATAATCCATTTTTATAAACTGTGCAAATCCTTCATAATAAAAGATGCTGTTCCAAAGACAATCAGATTTAGTGCTGTAACAACACAAAGATGCATGAAATTGGCCCAGGGAAAGATTCATTGAGAAACAAACATAAAAGGCAGGGTTTGAGCTTGAACCTAATGAAATCTTACCCATTCCCTTCAAACTATGTTATGCCTGGATATGCAGGCCCTGTATTGAGCAAGGGCAAAATGGCAATCAAAGCACAAGGTGAACTATTAACAATGAACAAGAAGCCACAAGAGAAATTGCATAATGGAAAGTCTTCAAGGCATCTTATTTTTGGGGGAAGGAATTGTCATTTTAGGATTTTGTTTGGAGTTTTTGTTATCTGGTAACTCATTAAAGGAGAGGAGTGATGGATCCATGTGGAGTGACTGATCCATGTGGAATGATTGTTCCGTTCATGTCTGCCTGAGAACTGAGCCATGAACTCTAGCCCTCATTGAAATGCTCCTGGTAACTACAGGTGTCAAACTGGCACCTTGATGACTGATTGATAGCAGGTAGTGAGAAATCGGCCAGCTATCACACAGTCAGCTGGCTGTGGTGAGAATATGGAATGTGCTTTCATATGGAGGAATTGAGGTGAATCGCACAGCTAAATTCAAGGGGAAGCTGGTTTGTTACAATCCCCATAGAAATCAATAACGTTTTAAAATAAGATTTAAATTCCCATGGACTGACTCAAAGGATCACACAACAAGATTTCACATTTTATGACTTTACTGTAACAAATAAACTAAAGCCAACCCCAACTAAACATTACTTAGTTGGCAACTAACACAGCAAGCTACAGAAAAGATACCCTCCGCTTAACTTCCTAACATGACTGAAAACACCATGCCACATTTATACATTACACTGCACTCTCTGCAGAATTATAGTGTTTACAGGAACCACCCAAAGTTACTCGCAGCTGCCAACAGGTTTGATTTTCCCCATTTTGTTGATTCGTAACTTCCAGTGTCTGTTGGAAGTAATTTCCCTCAATCTTCTGAGAATTCCCGAACTGATTTCCAGCAGCGAGGCTCAATCCTTCTCACTGCCTCACCAGGGTGAATCTTGCAGTGTCCTTAAATTTCCACAGCTCTCATCTCGTTGGTTAGAGAACAAGCTCCCACCCACATTGTGCCAGGTGGTTTACAGAGAACTGCCTTTTTCCCTGCTGTTCGCAGCATCTGCTGTTTCCCAGTCTCTCTCTCTCTCTCTCTCTCTGGGGTTCTCTTTCTCTCTAACCAGGGTCTATAAGTCAGTAAGTCTCCACACAGCAAAGCCCGCTGGCTCTTTCTTTGTGTTCAGGTGTGAAAGCTGGCACTTGAGTTTCAATAGGATTTGACCTGAGCCCCCAGTCCCCGTGGCAACCAGGTCACAAATGCCTATTGTCAGGCAGAATTAGTAGGATATCACATGTCCCTCTCCATTTTATCTTGAATTAAAAGAGACAGTTTAAAATATAACCATCTTAGAATGTCCAGAGGTCATAAGAAGATAAGCACAGGAGGGAGAAAATAAACATATATAGAAAGATATGCTTACAGAGTTAGATTAATCCGAGTGAGAGGAAGTTCATGTGCATAAACACGAGTTGGGCCGATTGGTCAATTTTTGAGCTGCAAATTCTTTGTAATTATCTGCAGAAGCAGGAATTCTGGCTGAATTTTATTTCTTTAAACATGGGACACTTAAACCAATTGCAGTGTGCCATTGTTCCCTCAGCTCAACCCATGTGGCTAACTCCCTCTGTGTGACCCATTTTCACATCAAAGAGTGTATTTAGAAACTGAGATATCGGAGAATCGAATGTGTCTTCCTTACCGGGAATTAGTGTTTAGCAGCATTGAAGTCTAACAAAATACACATTCAGATTAGTTTGTTCCCTGCCTCTGTGCATGTCCTAGTTTGTCAAGATTTGATTTAGATTCTATCGGTGCTTTTCCTTGTTCAGCCCACCAGAGGACACTGTTGAATGGAATAAGAAGGGAGCCCCACTTTGGCCAATTCTCTCTTTGCCTTCACTGTCAGTCCAACAGATTTGAGTTTGGCTTTGAGCTTAAATCTCTTTGTTTATTACTCTATTATTGTAGCCATGAAGCCTCTAAGTTACAAAACTTTGACATAACGGCTACGGGGGAAAAGGTGGGGGGTGACACTAAGTGAATTGCAGAGAGCCAACATGTTCATGATGGGCAGAAGGCCTCCTTTTGTGCTGTAACCATCCTGTGATTCTATGATACATGGAGGTGCCCTTCCCCAATTCGATCTTGTTTCCAAACTAAAGGCTATGTTTTGTGTAAATCAACCAGATGTAAGTAAACATAAAGAAGCCTTCCCCAGAATCCAAACAGCACTAATTCAGTCCATTGGTGAATTAAACTAGTATGTTCCAGACAAAATTAAGATTTGGAACAAATAAATAGATTTCAAAATATTTGTGTATAAGGAATATCGATTTCCAGTACCTTATCTTGACATATCTTCTTGACAGCTCTGTTCTGTTAAGCCTCCATGACCAAGAGAATCTGGCCCATCACTGACATCCTGATCAAGTTAAACTCTGCACTATTTATGAGAGCTTCCTATGGAGATTACATTGCAAACCAGAATGGGCTGTTGATTAACCTCCTGCCATATATTGCACACTGGAATATTTCCAGCATCAAATGGATCTGCCATCACAGAACACACCATCTTAAATCAAACTGGACAGTTGTTCAGCCAGAGAAAACATTGACTCAGATAGGAGGAGGATCAGCAAATGTGTTGCCCGTTTCATCAAATATTACCATTGGCATGTGAGTATTCCTCAGGGGCCAGAATGAATCCATCATGTACCTGTTTGGTGTCACTGGCATTGGGAAGGGTTAAATTAGGACTGAGTGATTCTAACCTCCCCTTTCTTGATGGAGTAGGTTCAGAAGTTCCGGAGCGCAAGGAGGCTATATCCGAGTGCCTTCCTTAAGTGGAAGCTATGCAAGTTTCTGGCAAAATGGGAAGCAACAGTCTGGAATTGGACAGACAGGCTCTGGATATTCCCTGTTCAAAACTTAGCAAAGAAGCTATTCAAAAAAATAGCCCTCCTAAATGCTTAGTGAATAAATATGTTGCACAGTGTGGAACCAAGGCATACAATGTGTAGCCAGCCACTGGTGTACATTCACATCCAGGGCGCAACGTTACATATTCAAGCCCTGCAGGGATACCTGTACATGAAAGTTCCTCTGAGTGAGGTGTCCTTCAGCCAATATAACATACTCAGTGATCACAGGCTTTCTTCCTTGTGAAGCTGCAGGGCATAGATGGATCATTAGATGAGCTGTCTGTTTTTCACTGGGGCTTGCTGAGAGTTTGGAACAGGAACTCTCACCCCCACCCACCCCCAAGTCAGAGGTAGCAGCCATTTGTATGAACTGTTCCATCGTAACCCCCATCTCATTCAATGTGGTCAGCTTTGTCACTGGCAGGGAGGAGGACACTTGCTGTGGAAGTCACTGGAACTGAATGGTGGCAGACAGTGCTAGATGTCACCAGAGGCATTTGTTACTGGAATGTCCTGGTGGTACATCCATATTGTGGCCTTAAATTCCTGCACCACTGGAATGGAATGTGTTGCATAGAGGTTGTGGTCTCAAATATCGCATTGAGCCATTTTGCAGATACCCAGTGTTTGGGTCTATACTGTAGCCCAAACAAGGATGTTTCTCACATTTATGTCCTGTTTCATAGTTTGCAGCTCCTATTCCGCTGGTTAAAGGGGCTGCTCTGCCCTTTTTGACTAAAAATGCTACTCCTGGTGAGTAAAGAGGTGAGCAGGTTGGAGGACCTCCTTATGGTTATGCCCCTGGACTGGCCGAAAAGTGCCACTCGTGGGTCCAGGGTGCACAGGAACTGTGTGAGGAGGGTTGTCTGACTGCTAGCCACACATCCGTGGAGTTGAGTGACTGAACTGGCTCTGGAGAGAGATCTCACAGCACTCGTCAGTTTGCATGAGAGGTTCCATGACTAGTGGGCACCACAGGATGTTCCTTGCATTAATAAGGCAATCCCGGTTAGGATTCAAAATTTTTTTCATCGTTATTTCCTTACATCTGTTTGGGTGAACCATTTGTATATTAGTGGTGATCTCTATGGGGCCATTTGTCCTGGTGGCACTAAGTTAGCCTCATGTCACTCTATTGGTCCAAAACAAAAAAATAACAATCAGCTAAGGGTCTTTCCCCTCATGAATGTGTGTCCACTTGGACTTCAGATGAAGATAGAATGTACAGAGAGAAACTAGGAGCAGGAGTAGGCCATTCGGCCCTTCAAGCATGTTCCGCCATTCATTATGATCATGGCTCATCATCCAACTCAATAGCCTGCTCCCGCTTTCTCCCCATACACTTTGAACCTGTTCGCCCCAAGAGCTATATCTAACTTTTAGCCTCAGCTATTTTCAGTGGTAACGAATTCCACAGGCTCACCACTCTCTGGGTGAAGAAATTTCTCCTCATCTCAGTCTTAAATGGTCTACCCCATATCCTCAGACTGTGACCCCTGGTTCTGGACTCCCCCACCATCGAGAACATCCTTCCTGCATCTACCCTGTCTAGTCCTGTTAGAATTTTACAGGTTTCTCCTCATTATTCTGAACTCCAGCGAATATAATCCTAACCGACTCAATCTCTCCTCATATGTCAGTCCCGCCACCCCAGAAATCAGTCTGGTAAACCTTCGCTGCACTCCCTCTATAGCAAGAACATCCTTCCTCAGATAAGGAGACCAAAACTGCACACAATATTCCAGCTGTGGTCTCACCAAGGCCCTGTGTAATTGCAGCAAGACAGCCCTGCTCCTGTACTCAAATACTCTGGTTATGAAGGCCAATATCCACATCCAATATATGGGCTAGCTGTGATGCTTCCATGGCTGTGTAGTTAACTAATGGAGAATGGTGACAAGTGAGATAGATGAGGGTTGTCGGTAACTGTTCTATTAGGATATAGTTTAACATGTTCAATAAAGCAGGTAAAACAAAGATACCAACTTTCCATGAACTCGTATCATATAATTTGCCAACAATGTCCACAACTTGTTTTAGGTTTATTTATACCTATTGAACATTTTTTAAACATTGCTAATTTTTGTTTAAAATAGCAGCAGCAACTTTGCAGTATTTTGCACCAGAGTTATTGTTTATTCAAAGGAAGGGAGGAACCCAGAGAGCTTTCCAAGGTGGGACTTGGAACGCCTCTGACCTATTGATTTGTACAGGGATGTTATGGTTCTTATGAACATTATGTGCCTCTTGCATTCATTCCATGACTGGGAAAAGACCTGAAGGGACTTAAACAGATACTTTTGTTAATCTTTGCTCTTATGATGGTAATATTAAATATTCATGTTTTGTCTGCAATATCCATAATCAATAGCAACTCTGCTCGCCAACATACAAATTACACTTCTCTGTTTTTTGCCATCTACAGCAAACTCTCGACTATTGTGCCATCCAATCCTCCTGGTCTGGCATCATGCTGACAGATGCTGTTAATATCACCGGAAAGAGAGGCCTGTGTTTATGTTGCATCTTTCACATTCTTAGCATGTGCATTAGTGCTTCACAGTCAGTAACTTTTTGAAGTGCAGGCCAGAATTTTGACCTTGATGGGCGGGCGGGCCCCACCGGCTCGGCGGTGGGTGGGCAGTCAAACTCCGCCGCTGAAATGGGGCCAGCCGCCATTTTGAGTGGACGGGCCAATTAAGGCCTGCCAAGCGGCCTACCTGACTGGAAGCGCTAAGCACTTCCTGTGCGGGGGGTGGGGAGGGATTCCCCATCTGTCAAAGTGCGCTCTCTCACGCATGCGCACTGCTCCCTGAGACTAAGTGCTGTCGTAGGAAGAGCGCTGAATGTTTAAAAAACATTAGAAATAGAGAAAGAAAAACATTATTAACATGTCCCCCTCATGTGACACTGTCACACGAGATGGGACATGTCAATAAACATGAGTGAAACTCTAACAAGCTTTTTTAAAACTGAGATGAGACCTCATCCCGCCAGTGATTGAGGTTTTAACATTTTTCAGAAGCCCGCTGGGGCTCCTGGCCTGCTCGCCAGCCTTAAGGTTGGATGGGCAGGTCTTCCAATGAGCTTAATGATCCTGTCAATGGCCTCAATTGGCCGTTGACAGGTCGGCTGATTTCGCTGTCCGCCCGCCTTCCTGAAAATTTAAATGGACCGGGATGACGTCGGGGGTTCCTCCCGATATCTTCCCATGTCATTTTCCCGTCGGCGAGCGGGCCCCGCCCCCAAATCGCCAACGGGAAAACTCTGGCCGCAGTCAATTTATTTTGCGGGAAACAGCCAATTTGCACACAAAGATCAATGAGAATGATGCCCAGATAATATGTTTTGGTGGTGTTGATTGGGGCATGAATGTTGACCATTATATTGGGAGATTTCTCTGCTCTAAGGGCCATAGGATCTTTACATTCACCTGAAAAGGCAAACAGGACATTGGTTTGATGCTTCATTAGAAAATGCCACACCTGCAATGCAGCATTCCCTCAATGCTGCATTGAAATGGCAACTTAGATTATGCACTGGCATCCTGAAGTGAAACTTAATCCACAGCTGCTTCTGGTTCAGTGGTAAGAGTGCTACCGCTGATCGAAGTTGATGCTTCAAGATGTAAAATGAGGACCGTGCCTCTCGGGCGTTATTCCTCATCTTCAGCAACTGACCGTCAGAAGCTGGGGAAATGCGAACCCTCTGGGATATCCAATCCTATACTTTAGTGAACACCGGAATTTGTATGTGAGCCTCCTTATCGAGGTTACAACACAGTCCAGGGCGAAATTCGTCTTCAGCAACGAAGTCAATGGAATAAGAAAGTTGAGTGTGGTGGAAAAATGTGCTACCGATTCACTGTCACTCGACTCATGCTTTTGCTGAAGACCAACTTCAACCCCAATAGGTTTGAAGGCTTAGTCCATTTTTCCATAAACTTGACTTGTGCGCCCTTGAATTTAGCAGGTTGATCTATTTGAAGTATTTGAAATGATTAAGATTCGATAGGGTGCATCCAGAGAAATTCCTTCCTCTGATAGGCCTAGGAGAGGTGGTCATAATCTGAAAATTAAAGCCAAGCCCTTTGGGAGTGAAATCAGGAAGCACCTTTTCGGACAAAGGAGAGTGGAATTATGGGAACCCTCACTAAAGTTGGGGGGGGGTTTAAATCATAGCGTAGTGATAATATTACTGGACTAGTATGCCAGAGGCCCAGGCTAATGTCCTGGGGACATGGGTTCAAATCCCACCATGGCAGCTGGTGGAATTTGAATTCAATTAATAAAATCTGGAATTGAAAAGCTAGTCTCAGTATTAGTGACCATGAAAGTCTTAAACGAGGAGAGAGAGAGACAAGCCGATTGTCATAAAAACCTATCTGGTTCACTAATGTCCCCTAGGGAAGGAAGTCTGCCATCCTTACCTGGTCTGGTCTCCATGTGACTCCAGACCCACAGTAATGTGGTTGACTCTTAACTGCCCCCGGAAGTGGCCTTGCAAGCCGTTCAGTTCAAGGGCAATTAGGGATGCGCAACCAATGCTGACTTGCCAGCGATGTCCTCATCCCACGAAAATAATTTTAAAAAAGGAAGTGGATGCAGAATTAATTGAAATTACCCATACCAAGACTGATCGACTTTTGTTAGTTGCCAGTTTCAAGGCACATGGAGCTACGGAAGGTAATTGAAGTTGAGGTGAGATATTATCAAATTGAATCTAACTGCAGGCTCAAGGGGCGGATTGGCTTTCTCGTTTCTGTGTCAAAGGGATTTCGTTGCCTCTCTTGGAATATTTGTCATCTTTTTTCTCAAATGACCAATCTGTGTTTTAAAAACCATTTTTTAAAGAGAAGGTCCTGATATCTCTTTGACTATTTCTGCAAGTGGTTCAGCAGCTATCTTGATTTCCCTGGATTCTTTGGATATTTTTCACTTCTTAGCGTCTTATTCCGCCAACTTTTTATTTTTGCACTTCAAGCTAACCAAGAGGGAATCACTCCGACCGAGTTCACCTCACGTTTAGAGAGCTGATTCACACTGGGCTCGGAATATTTCCTTCTTATTTCCTGGCTTTCAAACTGCTCTAAAACCTGTAGACTTTATTTTGTCATTACATAAATTTCTTATACCTCCCTGTCTCTCTCTCCTCCTTTCAGACACTTCTTAAAACCCTACCCCGTTGTCCAAACCTTTGGTTATCTGACCTAAGATCTCATTACATGGTTTGGTGTCATGCTTTGTTTTATAATACTCTTGTAAAGCGCCTTCGAATGCTTTACTTCGCTAAAGGTGCTACATAAATGCAAGTATTTATTGCATCATGAGTGTAGGATTACACAACAATGAAAAAATATTCCATTCAATATCTCTAACTGAAATGCATAATTATTTATCCTTCAGTTTCCATTTTTACCTGACTTAGTATCATTGTCCCAGTCATGCCCTCACACCACTCTGCACTTTTGCACCTGAACCATAAAAGACTGCATTTATATTGCAGCCTGGGATTTTCTTTGGGTGTGAACGCTCCAACTCCTGAGGGTTTCACTGTGACAGCTCTAGTGCGGATCTGCTCCAAGGTCATTGCCTTCACCTTCAACAGAAACCATTGCTCATAGCTTCATATGACACAGATAGAGACCAATCAGTCCATTATGCCTGTGCCGTGAGCTATGCCATTAGTCCCACTTCCCTGCTCCCTCCCCACAGCCCTGCAAATATTTCCTTTTTAAGTATATACCCAATTCCCTTTTCAAATTTACCACTGAATCTGCTTCCATCAATCTTTCAGGTCATGCATTCTAGATCATAACAACTTCCTGTGTAAAAAAAAGTCTCTTCATCTCCCCTCCTTGATTCAGAATCAATTAGGATAAACCATTACATGCTATCTTTAGTTTATAATCTGTAACCAATCTTACTTTTTTTATAATGACATTTGACTTGGAATCCTGAAGTTAAATAGTAACTTAATTTCCTTGTGAGTTCTAAACAGTCAGAGTTCATTTCAAGATAGCCAAAAACATTTGACTATGAGCTTTGCCCAGAAGGCCTGAGTGGGTTGATATACTCCTGAGTTTTAGGGGACCCATGATTCAGTCCCATGGAAGGTGAAGCAAATTTTACATTTGGTTTGTTCCTTTTTTTTTGGGTTGTTTTCTGTGAAATTTCATTCGACCTCTGCTTAAGTCCTGATAATGTATATATAGTGGTGCAGAGGAGGTCCCAAAACAGATCTTTGCATCAAACATTATCTACTTCTACTGACCTGAGAACATCCAATTAATCCTACACTGGGATTCTTGCAATGCACAAAATCACAGAATCATACAGTGCAGAAGAGGCTCTTCGGCCCATTGAGTCTGCACTTACTTGAACCTTAAGACTACATTTCCCTAACATACGCCTCAATCTGTATACAGTGCTTTATATAATCTTGCATAAAATACCAATTACACTCCTGTACACAATACAGTGTAAAATACCAAGCACCTTGTTACATACAATGTTGTATGGAATACCTGTTTAGTGCTGTATACAATATTTGTAAAATACCAAGCACAATGCTCTATACAGTTTAGTGTAGAATACCAAGCACAATGCTGTATACAATATTGTATAGCAAGCACAGTGCTATATATAGTGTTGTATGGAATATCAGTACAGTGCTGTGTACAATGTAGTGTAGAATATCAAGTGCAGTGCTCTATGCAGTGTTGTATAGAATGTCAGTGCTGTATAGATGTTGTATAGAATACCAGGAATAGTGCTACATATAATGTTGCATAGAACTACGATGTAAAATGCTATTATGCTCCCAATCTGGTCCTGATTTTATCATGGGGCTGAATTTTCCTTTTGGCATGCGGGAGAGAGCCCTGCATGTCTACGCGTAAAATGATGCGCGGTAATGTCGGGCAAGCGTCCCAACATCGCTGCACGCCATCATGATATTTCACTGGGCGGGCATGCGATAATGTCTGATGTGTGCCCGCCATTAATTAATGGACCAGTTAAGGCTCTTGAGGCGCCAACTGACGCCGATTTTTGGGCACCCATTCAATCTTTGAGCCGGCGCAGGGGCGCAAGGGGCAAGTGGGTAGAACACATTTGTATTAACCTAACCCATGGGCGGGAAAAGAGGGCTCAGTGGGGTTGTGAGTGTACACAATCAAGCAGTTATCTCTGAAAGTTTTTGAAACATGCCTGTGTGATCTGCAATACTTCAAAATGCATACTTTTTCTGAACTCTTAACCTTCAGGTCAGCACTCTGCAGTGAGTAATCTGTTCTGGGCCTGTAGGTTCCAGGAAGCCTTCCCTTAGCCTGGGAATGGGATCTGAACTGTCCATTAGAGGCAGCTCCTCTGAGGAGGAAGGGAGGGCTAGAAGGAGGAGGAAGACAAGAGTGCACAGTCAGCCTCCAGGGAAGCCACCTTTGGGAGGACAGGCACAGGCACAGGCACAGGGGTTCATGGCCAAGAGGTGGTCCAAGGCGGAAGGGGCCACAGAAGACGCCACTATCCTGCTGCCAGGGTTTACAGGTGGCGAAGCAGCAGCCTCAATATGTCTGAGGTGCAGTGCCGAAGGAGGCTCCGATTCTCAAGGGAGACAGTCCACTATATCTGTCAGTTGATTGGCCCTGAGATCTCCGCTAACTTTGTGGGCGGACACCCCATGTCAGTGGCTCTGAAGGTCACAGTTGCCCTCAACTTCTATTCCTCTGAAAAGGAGAGAAGAGCATTGATTAGTGCAAATTGTACCTGGACTCTCTTTGCGCACGGCCCAACCCAACCAAAGTGGGACATATCAGGGTTCCAGTGCCTCCTCACTCCGCTGCTACTGAACACTCACACAAAGGAGCTAGGCCTGTTCCCCCCCCACCCCCACGCCCCCCTTGGACACATGCTGCCTGTATCACATTAGGCACCACATGGTATATCCTTCCATAACAAGGAGGCACAAGCACACGGAGCGCAGAGGGCAGCAGATGGTTTGGTGCCACGCCACCTTGAAGCTCCCCTCCCAGCATCTCATCCCCCTGACTAGGACATGTCCTGCAGTTCCAGCTCTGCGCCTGGGTGCAGCTCCTCCAAAACAGCCATGTGGGCCTCAGTGTAACACATGCTGCGGAGGCAGAACCCATCTCTTCATCACCCTCTCAGGCTGACCTTGGCATGGGCAATATCTGCTGGCCCACCCAGCAAAGGACACATGCCGTCAATGATTCACTGCACTCACTGCACTCAGACTTGGGGTGGGGTGGGGGGGGGGGAACAGCAGCAGGGGGATAAGTCGACCTGCTGGGTTACATGACCAACAAGTCGCTTGCGACACTGGATCCAGGTGCACCGCACCACGTCGCGGGAGCTCACCACCTCCGCCACCTCCTCCCAGGCACGTTTCATCATGTTGGGGGGGGCGGGGGGGGGAGCCTCCTTCTCCTGTTCCGGGGAACCAGCACCTCCTGCCGTGCTGCCACCTACTCAAGGATGGCAGCCAGGGAGTCATCCGAGAAACAAGGGGTGCACCACCACCCCCCACCCCCAAACCCCCCCGTCCTACCCTCTGGCTTGGCCTGCTCACCAGAAGCCCTCTGATAAACAGACCGCCGAGTCGCTATTGGACCAGGCGGACAATGCACTCCTGCCGCCACCTGCCCACTCCCGCTATGCTCCAGAGTCAGGCATTACACTCGGTGAGCCTTAACTGTCTCGCCCACGTAAAATGGTGGCGCGGACCTGGTCGTGGGCAGCGATCAGGTCTGTGCCCGCTCCTGCTCCACCCCCACCCACCAAACAGAAAATGCAGCCCATGATATTCACTTAAGTCCAGCACCACTTCGCAGTTTAACAATAGAGTGCGTTTAGTCTCTTTGGTACTAATTACCTTTTTTTTCAATTGCATGACTCAACACTTGTTTAATTAATTACTTTCCTTAACTCTTTCCTGGCCAAAGTTGTTAAACTGGGAAAGTGGCCATTTGTACTGATGTTATAACATTGTATATAACACTGTATTTGGTATTTTACATGAGATTGTATACACCTATTTCAGCATAATAGATGGAGCTGACACAATACGAATGGAGTGCAGCCAGTTCCATTTGCAGTGTGACTCAGATCCTTTCTTGGGCTGGTAATGTGTCAAACACGTGTCCTTCAGTTTCCTCTGTCGTATGGAAAGGCAGCTAATTCAGACAAAACTTAAAATATACCAAGAATTAAGGTGCTGTGCTGTTTCAAGTACATTACCCCGTATAATATTGGCATTATTTTACTGATCTAACACTCTGAAAGTTTCCATGTTGATTCAGATCCTTTACCCCCACCAGATATTTAAAGAATTTCCAGGATACTCAATGAGTGCACAATTCTGTTGAATGACATTGGCCAGGAAAGAGTTAAAGAAAGTAATTAACCTGTGGAGCACAAGAGAAATCTCATGCAAACACTTATTGTGAATAACGGATGACTGTGTTGCAGGATTGTAATCCAACAGCAAGAAATTCAACTGACACCATAAACAAGGAAAGCAAAGTTTAAATTACTTGTAAAATGTATTTGGACCCTGAGATTACATTAGAGCCTCTAACTGATCATGAATTTGAAGTTCAAAAACGTTTATTTACTCATCCTTTGTACCATTTATTGCCAGAGGGGACAATTAGCGGGAGGTGGAATGTTGATGACGATGACTCTTGTAAAACAAAGGGCTAATTCAGAATCAAATCTGCATTGAGATGCTGGCCTGGCTGATCCAATAATAACCATATTAAACATGATAAAAATGACAAATCAGTGATGGAAATTCTTCTGTACAATATTTCCACAAAGCTTTTGATTGGGTGAACTTAGTGAACTCAGGGGATTCAATGCATTAGAGTGTTTTATCCAAATATAAATCCTTAAAGTAAACATCATTATCTTTTTATAATTGTATACACTGTACCACTCGCTGTTTGTAAGTGTATGTGAGGGACTTTTCAGCTTTGGGAACGTTAAGCCATCAACACACTGGAAGTATCATTCAGTGATTTTCCATATCACAGAATTACAGCATTATCTGGGATGACTGAACTTTGTGAACTGGTTTTGGCTTCACAATGGATTACCAGAATTCAAACTACTCAGAAATACTCTCTACTTTACTGGAGGAAACTTGATCTGCTCAAAAGTTGAATACAATTTCCAATTTCTGGAACAACTCACCCAACAGCTCTTGTCCACCTCTGGATCAGAGCCAAGGAGAAGCTTGTTGTTGGATACATAACTTATCGCTCATGCACCTCGAGCATCCACCTTCTCTGCCGCATTCTACCTTGTTTCTCATTAATTTGCTGACACAGCGATGGGCACTGATCCTCTGAATGTTATCTGTGCCTCATTGGCCTGAATCTTCTGGTCGCGTGTCCCAACATCACCACACTTCATTCCGATCCTCAGTACGGCGGATGTGCGCTGGAATTGGCTGTGCGCCCACCGAACTGTCAAAGGCTTGTTAAGGCCATTTAAAAACCAACTGAAATCATTAATTGGGCTGCCCGTCCAACCTTAAGATCGGCGGTGGGGGGAGGGGGGAGCGGGGGGGGCAGGTGAAGAGCCCAGGTGGCCTTCACATTTTTCATGGAACCTCATCCACGGGCGGGATGAGGTTTCATGAAGGCTTTATAAATTAGATTAAATATTTTATTGAAATACATTAGAATGTCCCAGCTCTTGTGACATTGTCACATGAGGGGACATGTCTGAATAGTTTTTTAATTCTTTTCTTTCCATTTTTCATAATGAAATTAATCTCCCTGAGACAGCTCTGTGCCTCAGGGAGGTTCCTGCGCTCTTTCGTGTACGAGCGAAAGAGCGCCAGGCCCCGACTCTCCCTCCTCCCCCCGCCCACACAGGGAGCGCTCAGCGCTTCTGAGTGTGCGTCACGCTGGGTGGGCCTTAATTGGTCCAGCCACGTAAAACGGTGGCGCGAAGCCGATTGCAGGCGGCAATTAGCTGTGCGCCCACTCCCGCTGAGCCCGCATGACGGGCAGAAAATTCTCCCCATAAGGTCACTACTACACCTGCCCCTTGTCCCAGCAGCTGAACTGTGTTGAAGTCCAGACTCATTGCACTGTGTTCTATTTCAATTCATTCCTTTTCAGGACCTCAGAACTGTGGAACTCCTTAAACTTAAATTTGGTACCACCCAATCTCTTCTTGGTTATACCCACCATCATGATTCCTTCACCCTCAGTGATGTTCTGCATTATGGAATTTGGCCCATTATTTCTAAAAAAAAACACCAAGTTGCAGGATCTTTAGTCTTTAGTTTTTTTACATCTCAAATAAGATGTAGAAAGGGTGGAGAGCTAGCCTACACTATAAGCAAGTAAAAATTATTCTCACCTCTTGCCACATAAGTAAATGACCCAAATAAGTTAAATAAGAACACAGCCCATTTACAACCTGCACGCACTGTATTCAGACGATCTGACTGAACCATTTTGGTCTGTTTGCTCTGCTGAATAAGCACTTTATTTTAACCAAGGCTCCATGGTTTACAGATCAAACAAATGAGTTTTACTGGACTAAATAACAATGACCATTTGCTACACCGCTATTCAACTACAAGAGGTGGTGGAGTAGTCATGTCACTAAACTCGTAATCCTGAGACCCAGCCTAATTATCTGGGGGCATGAGTTCAAATCCCACTATGGCAGCTGGCGGAATTCAAATTCATTTAATAAACCTGGAATTGAGAGCTAGTCTCACTAATGATGACCATGGCAACTTTTTAAAAAACTTGTTCCTGGGATGTGGGCATCACTGGCTAAGCCAGCATTTATTGCCCTTGTTCAGAAGGCATTTTAAAAGTCAACCATATTGCTTTGGGTCTGGAGTCACATGTAGGCCAGAACAGGTAAGGACAACAGATTTCCTTGCCGAAAGGGCATTAGTAAACCAGATGGGTTTTTACAACAATAGGCAATATTTTCATGGTTATCATCTGACTTTTAATTCCAGGTTTTTTTTTATTGAATGCAAATTTCACCATCTGCCATGGTGGGACTCAATCCTAGGTCCAGTGACAACACCACTATGCCACCATCTTCCTCATTGATTGTCATAAACCTGGTTTACTATTGCACCCTTTAGAGAAGGAAATCTGCCGTCCTCATGTGGTTGACTCTTAACTGCCCTCTGAAATGGCCTGGCGAGCCACTCAGCCCAAGGGCAATTAGGGGTGGGCAACAAATGCTGGCCTTGCCAGTGCGCCCACATCCTATGAAAGAATAAAGAAAAAAAATTCACTACAACGCGCTCCTGCTTCTTACTTTGACCTAAAGCAGTGATCTGCAATTCCACAAACATCCTGGCAACCTCAATCACCAAGGTTTTCAACAGGGGCAGTACAATCAAGGGAATCTCCCAGATATTCATAAGACCATCGGATTTCTGGCCATATGCTTCTGATTTTACTCTTCCCACCTTATCCTCCCACTTAGTTTACCTCTGTTGCAACAAAAAAATTTCTGTGTCTATGATGGATTGGGAAATGTTACTTAAAGGGATGACAGTGGGTAGGAAATGGCAAGCATTCAAAGAGCGCATGGGTGAATTGTTTATTCCTGTCTGGCGCAAAAGCAAAACAGGAAAGATGGCCAAACGATGGCTTACAAGGGAAATTAGGGATAGTATTAGATCCAAAGAAGAGGCATACAAATTGGTCAGAAAAAACAACAGACCTGAGGATTCGGAGCAGTTGAGAATTCAGCAAAGCAGGACCAAGGGATTGATTAAGAAGGGGAAAATAGAGTACGAGAGTAAGCTTGCAGGGAATATAAAAACTGACTGTAAAAGTTTCTATAGGTACATGAAGAGAAAAAGATTGGTGAAGACAAATGTAGGTCCCTTTACAGTCCGAAATAAGGGAATTTATAATGGGGAACAAAGAAATGGCTGACCAACTGAATACATGCTTTAGTTCTGTCTTCACAAAGGAGAACACAAATAACATACCAGAAATGCTGGAGAACAAAGGGTTTAGTGACAAGGAGGAACTGAAAGAATCAGTATTAGTAGGGAAATGTGTTGGGGAAATTAATGGAATCGAAGGCCAATAAATCCCCAGAGTTTGATAAGCTACGTCCCAGAGTACTTAAGAAAGTGGCCCTAGAAATAGTGAATGCATTGGTGGTCATCTTCCGAGATTCTATAGACTCTGGAACAGTTCCTACAGATTGGAGGGTAGCTAATGTAACCCCACTATTTAAAAAAGGAGATAGAGAGAAAACAGGGGATGATAGACCAGTTAGCCTGATGTCAGTCGTGGGGAAAATTCCAGTGTCTATCATAAAAGATTTAATAGCTGAGCACTTGGAAAACAGTGGCAAAATCGGACAGAGTCAGCATGGATTTGCAAAAGGGGAATCATGCTTGACAAATCTACTGGAATTTTTTGAGGATGTAGCTAGTAGAGTTGATGAGGGGGAGCCAGTGGATGTGGTTTATTTGGGCTTTCAGGAGGCTTTTGATAAAGTCCCACATAAGAGATTAGCGTGTAAAATTAAAGCACATGGGATTGGGGGTAGCGTATTGAGATGGATAGAAAACTGGTTGGCAGACAGGAAACAAAGAGTAGGGATAAATGGGTCTTTTTCCAAATGGTAGGCAGTGCCTAGTGAGGTACCCAGGTATCGGTACTATGACCCCAGCTATTCACAATGTTTATTAATGATTTAGATGAGGGAACTAAATGTAATATCTCCAAATTTGCAAATGACACAAAGCTGGATGGGAGGGTGAGCTGTGAGGAGGATGCAGAGATGCTTCAGTGTGATTTGGACAAGCTGAGTAAGTGGGCAAATGCATGGAAGATGCAGTATAACATGGATATATGTGAGGTTATCCACTTTGGTAGCAAAAACAGGAAGGCAGATTATTATGGCTATAAATTGAGAGAGGGGAATGTGCAAAGAGACCTGCGTGTCCTTGTACACCAGCCGCTGAAGGTAAGCATGCAGGTGCAGCAGGTGGTAAAGAAGGCAAATGGTATGTTGACCTTCATAGCGAGAGGATTCGAGTACAGGAGCAGGGATGTCTTGCTGCAATTATACAGGGCCTTGGTGAGACCACACCTGGAATATTGTGTGCAGTTTTGGTCTCCTTATCTGAGGAAGGATGTTCTTGCTATAGAGGGAGTGCAGCAAACGTTTACCAGGCTGATTCCTGGGATGGCGGGGCTGACATATGAGAAGAGATTGAGTCAGTTAGGATTATATTCACTGGAGTTCAGAAGAATGAGGGGGGATCTCATAGAAATATATAAAATTCTAAAAAGACTAGACAGGGTAGATGCAGGAAGGATGTTCCCAATGGTGGGGGAGTCCAGAACCAGGGGTCACAGTCTGAGGATACAGGGTAGACCATTTAGGACTGAGATGAGGAGAAATTTCTTTACCCAGAGAGTGTGAGCCTATGGAATTCGTTACCACCGAACGTAGCTGAGGCCAAAACATGGTATGCTTTCAAGAAGGAGTTAGATATAGCTCTTGGCGTGAAAGGGATCAAAGGGTATGGGGAGAAAGCGGGAGCAGGCTATTGAGTTGGATGATCAGCCATGATCATAATGAATGGTGGAACAGGCTCGAAGGGCCAAATGGCCTACTCCTTCTCCTAGTTTATATGTTTCTATGTTCCTATAGCAAGATTTTCCTTTGGGTAGCTGGAATTCCTTGCTAAAAGTTAGGTTCAAGAACATGTCAACATTTGTAGTAGGTCCCAATTGAGCAAGTTCATATATGCAAGGCGAGGATAAGGGTGGGTTGGTGGGGGGTGGGGTGGGGGGGGGGGGCGGTTCCCACTCAAAACTGTCTCTGTTGAAACCCCACTTCTGTTTTCAACATATTAATAATTTTACATACAACAACAAAGTAGAGAGTTTTAAAACTGACAGTCACTTAAGAGTTATCAGCACAAATTGAACAATATTTCAATATAGTTCAGAATTCCCATTAAACATTGTGCAACTCTGAGATCAACCACTTCAGCAAAAACTCTTGAAGAATCAGAAATGCATTACTCAGTTAATGGGGGATGTCTGAGGTCCAGCCAAGGCTCAACAGAAGAGTGGTACGCTATAATAATTGGTGGCTGGCACCCATGCAGTTGGATCTACTGTACATACCTGCAGCAGTTACAATCCCAAGGATTCTGCAAATGCGGTCTAGTACTGCCCAAAATCTTGTCGCAGCCATTCGGATCAATATCTTTCCAATTGGTCCAGGAATCTCTTAAAAATCGAACAGATATATTATTCTTCAGGTAGCTATAGCTACATGACTAGCAGACATCTCCACAGAAAGTTTATTAGAATCCCATTCACCTTTGAAAGCAGATTTTCTCTCCAAGGTTTTCTGATTGACAGATTCTGATTTGGGCCCCTGCTTCTCCACACACACTTCGTGTTTTGCAAACAAGACTTCAGGGGTTTACCCATCAGACTGTGGATTTTACCACCCCTAACCAGTTAATGCAGCTTCAACCTACTCCAAGGTTACAGCAACTACACTTTACTGTTGTTTTCTGAAATCCAATTTGTTTAATCATTACCCAAAAACATTGTCCAAGTTGGGTTAATGGTTCCCTGCAGCAAATCACCTCCCCCTCGCACACTCAGACCACAGCCGGGTGAATAAAATCTTTCAGCAATTGTTGACCAGGTTTTCAAAGATTAAAGTCTCTAGTCAGGATCACAAGAGGATTTACACACAGAACAATCCCCTCAGTTATTTCATGTTTTGGGTTTTGTGACATGGAAGCCGGAAGTTGATAGAATTTGCCTCTCAGAAATGCTTCTGACAGTAACTATAAATTGTTTTCACCCTCTTTTTTTACTTGTTTTCACCCTCTATTTTTACTTGTTCTCACCCTCTATTTTTACTTGGTCTCACCCTCCATTTTTACTCATTCTTTTGCGCAGACCTGTGTCACTTGGTGTAACTTCATTGATTTGATATTTGAAATGGTGCACCAGCCCATCAGTCCGTCACCGCATTTGGCCTTGAAGGATGTTGATTCTTTCCCTACCATTGTGATTCTTTACACGGTCGATTAGCAGTTGTTTTCAAAATGATAGGAGCTGGAAGGATCAGGAAAAGAGTGTGGGGCAACATAGACCAAGCCTAGACGGAACAGCAGAAGTTCAGTGGAGATTGGCTGGTAGTATTGATGACACAGTAAAGGACAAGTGGGTTGAAGGCTAGGGATGAATGAAGGGTCATTTATCAGGCCAAAAGCTTTACCGACAGGAACAGTTATGTCCTGGGTGGATTTTGGCCAAAAGAGAGTTAAATGATGTTAAAGTGCTTAGCAAGGAGGAGGACACCAAACTTATCAGAAACAGCTGTTAGCAATAGATGCAAGATGCAAGTTCCATTTAGGGTCAGCAAGATAGCGTGGCCAAGAATGTCAATGGATTAAGGACAGTGAATTAAGCCAAGCTGTTTGTTAGATTTTGTGTGATATGAGAAAAACAGTATTTTACAAGTCAACAAGGCTTGCTATGCCCCTTTGAATGCATTGGAGGAGCTGTGATTCAGTGAAGTGTTCCTAAAAAGAGCCATATTAGACTCGAAATGTTAACTCTGTTTCTCTCTCCACAGATCATAAGACTATAAGACGTAGGAGTTGAAGTAGGCCATTCGGCCCATTGAGTCTGTTCCGCCATTCAATGAGATCATGGGGCTGCCAGACCTGCTGTTTTTAATTTAAGATCTCCAGCATCTGCAGTATTTGGCTTTCAAAGAAATGTTCTTTTGTCTTGGAGAAAGCACAGTTGTCAGTATGTGGTGCATTTGAATTGGATAAAATGTACAGATTCACAGTTCATAACCATTCCAGGCAGACATGTTCAATTTAAATAACAGGAATCGCATAAATTAGTAGCAAAGTGTTCTCTGCCCCTTATTGGGCTTCACCTTCTACTTATGCCATTGTTTCATGATAGCATAAAAATAAAGCGCTGCTTTGCAGCAGAAGTTTACCTGGAAAAAAAATTGTGCTGCTTCAATGGCTAGGTAGGCTGATGTTTTATGTGGTGTGTTACTTCGCCAAACAGTTAGAGAAGGCACCAGGCATAAGGTTAAATGAGCTGATCTCAGATGGGATCAGTAGACTTCCCACTTGTTCTTGCCATTCAATGACTCCAACAGGAAAGTGCGTACCTATAGATGCCCACCAACATTCACCATCGTGGTTGAAGTGAAGGATACCTCACTCGGATGAAGCAATGTGGAGAAGGCCAATGGATCCAATCTAAAATTTGATTCACAGGCTTCATAGGGTGGGGTGGGGGGGGTGGTGGGGGGTGGGCGGGGAGTGATGTAGAGAACTTCAACCTAAAATGGCAACTTTTTTGTTAATGATAGACTAACAGTGGACTTCAGGGAGTAGAGAAGGATCATTTTGTTTGATGGTTCCCTAGAGCCAAAGCTTTTAATTCAGAAAAATGTTCAGCTCCTCTGTATTGATTCTTAGTATCTCAATTTCCTATTAATTACCCTTTAATGGATAGATCCTTCTTTACCTCATATTTCAAAGCTTCATATTTTCACATTTGGTTAGCATTTTACAACCAGGGTAATGATAAGCCAAATGTGTGTAATCCAATGTGCAAAAATAGAAGGGCATATAACGTTTGAGGAACAGAATGGAGGGGAAAGGGAAAGTTTACCATTTTCCTGACTGGGGTGGAATTTTCCCCACATTAGTAATGCATGAAGGGAAAACTAGACTGGAACACTCAGCCTGCCAACACAACAAATACTGTACACCATCTAGGTTACCTAAAGCATTGTAACCTTGTAAGCACAAGTGAAAGGCAGAATAACAACATCAAATCCCTCTTTCTCATTCATTGCGCATGAATATTCAGTGAGTACGTGCCAAATAGCTTGTTCACAAAGACATTTTGTCTAAAGAGTAGAATGTGCCGATAAATTTGTGAATTATTCATTAGTGTATTCAGGTTGGTGAAGTGCAATGTGTGTAAGGACATTTTCACAACTTGTTCGCTTACTGGATAGCATGAACATTAGAATATTTTACTGTTGGTTTGTTATCATTTGTTATATTGTGGTTCTACTAGAACCACTTAGGAATGGAGATTGAAACATTTATTCTCAGGTGCTTTTCTTGCAGCTTGCATCTGCCCCCTTCCCTCGAACCTTGTGTATTTCTCCATAAGCGATCCTCATCAATGGGAACTGATTACATAGATTTACAGCACAGAAACAAGCCATTCAATCCAACTGGGCCGTGCAGGTGTTTACACATCACACAAGCCTCCTCTTCCTCTACTTCATCTAACTTTATCAGCACATGCTCCTATTCATTTCACCCTCATGTATTCATCTAGCTTCCTTCCCTAAAACTTGCAAAATCTCTATCTCCTCTTGGTTTCATAAAACCCACACCTTTGACCAAGCTTTTGATCATCTGAACAAATATCTCAAATGGCTCGGTATTAAATTTAATTGATAACATTCCTGTGAAGTGCCTAAGTGTCTTGGGACAATTTACCATATTCAAGGTTCTATATAAATGCAAGTTGTTGTGTGCATCTATAGCTGAGGGTGGTCGTGTGGCTCACTGGGTAGTGCCCACACCCCCCCCAACACCCCCCCCCCACCCCCACCCCGCCGCCCCCGCACTGCCACCCCAACAACCTCTGAACCAGAAGTACTAGGTTCAAGCCCCATTTCAGGACTTATTGACCACAGAAGGAGTATTCATAACGCTGCTAAATAGGTTTGCAGTCAACTTGTTAATCCTTCCATCATGCCCATAGCAGGCAACAAGAGCAGAAGAAATTGCTAGTCTGCCATACTTGATGTGGAGTAATGCCCCTCAAACTATAACTATTTCTCTCTGAAACATAGATGCCTATAGTGTCTTGTGGACCATGGCTAATGATGGATGGATATCCATAGTCATTATTTCTTTTTTCTCTATTATCTCATTAACCAGAACCAGGAAACATTTGGCCTGAATAGAGCCAATGGGTTTTCTCCATCTACAAGCCATCTCAGAATCTATTTCTGACTCCTCCAGGTCAACAACATTCAACGAGAGGCACTATGTCTGTCTCCTTTTGCTTTCTGATAGTCCCCAGAAAAATGCACTCCTCCAGAGATGACTATTTTTAGCTCATTACCTACCACGATTGGAGGACACTGCAGAATGTTAACTATTATTAATGAGAAAGAAACAGATAACGATTTATTTTATTAATGTTTTGTATGTTATCAATTTGGGTGGACGGTGTGTATGTTAGCATGAGCTACAAGGGGCTAATTTGTAGTGATGGTTTTATGTTGGTGGCACTGGGTTAGGCTACTCTATCAGTTCATTCTAAATTAATCGTTCAATTTACCAATGACTAGAGATATTTCAACAAATTTTAACATTGTATTATTAAATATTCCTATCAGTGAGCAAACATGTTTGGCCTTGTCACCAGCTTAGTTGTGTCTTGAATAACATGATAATCTTCTGCTAATGGTATTTTCTGATTTTGTTGGTGGGCTCATGTTTGCAATTTGTTTTGAGTGGATCTGTGTGTTTCTAGTGGATCTGTATTTTTCGAGTGGATCTGTATTTTTTGAGTGGATCTGTAGGTTTTGAGTGGATCTGTATGCTTTGAGTGGATCTGTATGTTTCGAGTGGATCTGTATTTTTCGAGTGGATCTGTATTTTTCAAGTGGATCTGTATGTTTTGAGTGGATCTGTATGTTTCAAGTGGATGTGTATTTTTCGAGTGGATCTGTATTTTTCGAATGGATCTGTATTTTTAGAATGGATCTGTATGTTTCAAGTGGATCTGTATGTTTCTTTTGTTGTCTTGAGAGAGGTCCACAATATTTTCAAGGTACAGATGTGCACATTTGTAAACAACAGCAATTTGCATTTATATAGTGCCTTTAAATCAATAAAATGTCCAGGGCATTTTGCAGGAGCATTATAAAGCAGAATTTCACACGAAGCCAAACAAGGAGATCTTAGGGCAGATGATTTAAAGCTTGGTCAACAGGTAGATTTTAAGGATCACTTTAAAGGAAGAAAGAGAGGTAAAGAGGCATGGAGTTTCAGGAGGGAATTCCAAAGCTTAGAACACAGGCAGCAGAAGGCACAACCACCAGTAAAATTGGGGATGCTTGAGAGGTCAGAATTAGAGACGCACAGAGTCTCGGAGGACTGCGGGACTGGAGGGAATTATTGAGATAAATAAGGGCATGGCCTTAAATGGATTTGAAGAATGCGAATTTTAAAACTGAGACATTGTTTGACCTAGAGCCAATTTAGGCCAATGAGTGCAATGTTGATAGGTGCTGGGCTTGGTGCCAGTTAGAACAAGGACATGGGCATTTTGGATGACCTCAAGTTTATAGAGAGTAGAATGGGAGAGGCTGGCTAGACACAGCATTGGAATAGTTGATTCTAGAAGTAACAAAAGTATGGATGAGCAATCAAATGATTCAAGTCTATAAAAAGGTGGTGCTGACCCCAGCTGAAGCTCATGGATTATGTTGCCAAGTGTTGGCACTTTCAGACACTGCAGTTATAACTGCTGTGTTACAACTAGTTACAGAGTCACCAAGCCAAAAAGGGAAAAGTTACAATGCCTGATCGCTATCCAGTGACCTCTCCCTGCTTGAGGTTTAGGTGTGGATAGTGGTTGAATAGTGGATTTAGAACCCCTAACCCCATGGTTAAATGGGCAACCGAAACTCAAAGTAGGGTATGGTGATGAAATTGTTCCATCTGTTCTCAGTTGCAGACACCATTCTCTGGAGAGGAGAAGTAAGTAGAGAAACTCCAATGGGAAAATAAATAATAAATTGGGGGCTTGCCACAGAATTTGCTGCACGAATTATGAGGAATGATTTAATTTCCTTTGAGTGTGTGAAAGGAACAATAATGAGCACCAGGTTCTGTGGGTTAGTAAAAATAGGGAAAATGTGTTGCTTATCAACACTTCCTGGATTGCTGCATTGTGTTTTAAGATATCGGAATGTGTGAAGAGGAAGCCTGAGACAACACAAGGCCATTGGTAATGGGTGGGACAGGAGTTCCAGCCCTCAACCTGTTCAATAATTTTTACAGGTCGAGCATCAGACATTCTTGCATTAACCACCTGAGGTCTGCACTATTTCCTCAGAAATATTTGAAAAGATGTTCGACACGCAATTTCAACTTAATTAGGTTATTCTGAGTGGCCCAGAAGGAGTTGTTGAGATGATTGGCATATTGCAAGGGCAGCTTCTGCTAACTGGTCACAGCAATCATACCAGTCATGGACACATCAACAGTCCAGTAAGTCCTGGCCTTGCAGCTGAACAAACGTGAATGAGGCTCTGTGGACCCAAATAGTGCCTGTGGGTGGGATGAAAAACCAGGAAATCATGAATAGTAAAAATAGTCAGAAATCAGGAAATCATAGAATAACAAGATGTTCCTTTTTCGTTTCTACACCACAACAATGAGAACATTTTGTTTTGGGTTGGGGGTAAGTTATGCTAATGTAACTGATTATTTCCATAAATGAGCCTCGCATCCCCTATGAATCAAAGTGTCCCTTCATCTGCCCAATATCTAGATAAATTTAATGAGAACCAAGGATTGAACAGAAAGTCCATGACAATATATTCTAGTCAATTAGGGTATATCACAACAATGATGACATCATCTTTGGAGGATTGAATGCATGCTACCCTACCTTGGCTCAGTTTGAAAAGGCAGATGAATTTATAAAACATTAAACAGGTAAATGAACCATACTCAGTACAAACGGTACATTAACAGTTGTTATAACTGTTATGTTACTTCTGCTGGGTCGCTCTGCTCAGTGAACACGGTTGCACACCTATCTACTGTTAAGTGAGTTGGTAAATAAGATACTGCAGATGCAGAGAGCAATGTAAGATGAAGCCCATGCTGTTTATTAACACAAGTCACAGAGCACTAACAAATGTGCACTTCTCCAACCCAGAACCTATTCTAAACTACTGATTAACATTGTAGCCTGCGTTACACAGCTATTGGGTAATACTGTCATGTGGCCAATCTGCTCACATTCTCTTAAAGGTGTATTGCATCTCAGATACCACAGTAACCATTACAATTTACCTCAAAACTTCACAATGGCTGACACCTCTCCTGCATTAACCTCTCAATGTAAAATTATTCTTGAAACGTATTCACTCATTTCTTGGTTAGGAAACATTGCTGTTGAAATTCTGTTCAGTTTCCCTGATGGGTTTTTTTGTGATTGAACTTGTGCGGTAGAACACTAACCCACACAACTGGAAGCTCCTTGTCACAGGGTTGTCTGTCGAACGCATTACAAAAATCTTTGGTTTACTCCTTATGTTGGCCCAACAAAAACAATAATTTGCATTTATTGTATGTAGTAGTAATGTAGTACGATATTGCAACGTGCTTCATGGGAGCTTCATCAAACATATGACCAAAAGGCAAAATGTTGGCATAGTGGTAATGTCACTGGACTGGTCATCCAGAGGCCTAGGCTAATGGCCTAGGTACATGGTTTCAAATTTTCATGGCAGCTGGTGGAATTTGAACTCACTTAATAAATCTGGAATGTAAAGCCAGTCTCAGTAATGGTGACCATGAGTCAATTGGCATAAAAACCCATTTGGTTCCCTGATGTCCTTTAGAGAGGGAAAATCTGCCATCCTTACCTGGTCTGGCCTACATGTGACTCCAGACCCCCAGACATATGATTGACTCTTAAGTGCCCTCTGAAATGGTCTGCTAGGCCGCCATGGGCAATTAGGGATGGACAACAAATGCTAACCTTGCCAGAGATGCCCACGTTCCGTGAATGAATTAAAACCAGATTGGTCAAAGAGGTAGGGTTTAAGGAGCATCTTAAAGGAGAAGAGAGAGGTAAGAGAGGGAATTCCAGAGCTATAGGGCCAAAGCAGCTGAACACTGGGAGGGCTGTATGGTTGGAGGAAAGTACAGAGAAAGGGTGAGTGAGGCCATGGAGGAACTTGAGGCTCTACCAGACTGGATGCCAGTGTAGGTCAGCAGGTGTAGGGATGAAGGTGAATGGGACTCATTGTGAGTTAGGACACCTGCCTTCACCCCAGACCTGGCTCTAAATCAAAACCAATACCCCAGGATATCTGCCACATAGGATGCTCAGAAATTAATGAGATGGCTTGATTCTTTGACCAGGTAGGATGTAATTAATCAAAAGACAGATACCAAGGATTTCCATAGCTACACAAGTGTTGATCTGGTCTTGAGCAGTCACAATTAGGCAGACTATAATATAAACCCTATCCAGTTTGTAAACCTACAACCTTGACCTGTGTGCATATTGTGGCCATCAATAAAGAAACCAAAAAAGCTTCATTGTTGTCACAATGATCTCCTTAAACTTCCTATGATGTGCATGGCCATACTTTCCCCAGGGCTGTCAACCAACCCCATTGTAAAAGCAGGGCTGGTTCAGCCATGAGGCAAACTAGGTGGCAAAACTTGTGGGGCAGCAAAAAAGAGAATTAATTAAATTACATAAGCATGCAAAGAGGCTTTTTTGTTTATGGGAATGACAGGTCTCGATTTTTCTGATATCAATCCTGTTATGGACAGGAGGGAAAGGCAAACTGAATTTGTTTATCCTCTCACCAACCATCTGTAAGCAGAAGGTGTTTGTGAATTGTTTTAAGTAGGTTGTGGCTTGTTAACCAAACCCTCAGTTTATGTGATTTAATTTTAAGTAACATGCAGCAAATTTGCCTTATGATTAACTCAGGAGCTTAGTTTATTCACATTCAAACCTGGGAGGAGTGTTTGCAACATCCCACTCCACTACACACACAGACACAGTAAGGGGGGGATAGAGAGAAAGAAAGTTTTACAACTATGGATAGTAACAGTAAAAGGACCAAAGAAATGAATATTAGTTTACAGGATTGTCAGAGTCCAGAGTCAGAGTCCAATGAGCAGTTTTTTCATGTAAGAGCTCAGGTTCAGTTAGCAGAAGACTGAGTTCTCTTTACAGTTGGTGCTGATGCCACCAGATAAAATTGGTACAGAGACTAGGTCAGTTCTGCAGGCGATGGTAGGAAATCTTCCAGCAAAGACAAGCTTCAAAGAGCAGGCTGTTGATTGGCCTGGAGTCCTGTTTCTTAGTCAAAAACAGAATTACCTGGAAAAACTCAGCAGGTCTGGTAGCATCGGCGGAGAAGAAAAGAGTTGACGTTTCGAATCCTCATGACCCTTCATCAGTTCTGTTGAAGGGTCATGAGGACTCGAAACGTCAACTCTTTTCTTCTCCGTCAATGCTGCCAGACCTGCTGAGTTTTTCCAGGTAATTCTGTTTTTGTTTTGGATTTCCAGCATCCGCAGTTTTTTGTTTTTATTCTGTTTCTTAGTGTTCACTGGTTGGATGTTAAACAGCAGACTGAGGGTTTCTCAGTTCTCAAAGGTTTCAAAATGGTCACTCAAGTCACGTTACCTTCTTTCTCCACGACGATTTCAAAAAGGATATTCATCTAGCACCTGGAACTGGCTTTGATCCCAGAACTGATAATATCTGAGCCACTAGCTTTTGAAAGTGTTCCCATCCATTTTGTGGGTTCTTGTGTTGGGAAGCCATTGTTCAGGCAGACCCTCTGACCCCACTAGAGGGGTGAGCTTATCAAGGTCAAATGACATCCATTGTCCTGCAATGGTCCCCTTTTAAAATGGACCTGGGCAGTCTCAGGTGTGAGATGGATCTGTTAACAACCCTGCAGGCATAATGAGTTTTAATCTGCGAGTCCTCTGGTTTTGTGGTTCTAGTGTCATTACAATTGGTTATGAGATTCCATGATGATGAGAGGAGGATTCTTTTGTTCTTGTAACTCCTATTGGTAGCTTCCAGAACAAAGGGCCAATCCTATGGTCATGTGACTTGTAGCAGCCAATTTGTTTGGTTCAGCAGAAAGTCCATTTTAAAAACAGCAAAAACAATAAAGTTTTGATTTTTACAGTATTGAATTTCTTTTCATGCCTTAATGACATACCAATCTACACTTAGTTAACATACAAGTGGAATTTTAGATATTTACATTGCAGTTTTTCCCAAAATTTCATATTGTATTCTTCAATGTGTTTATGCAGCAGTTTTACAAATTTGTACATCTACACACTGAAAGTGGACACTGATTGGTAGAGGCATTGCCATGGAGAACGTGGCTGACAGTTAACTGCCAAACGTTATTTGAAATTTTAAGCTGTCATTCACCATTAACTGGCATATTTTTCATGGCAACGCCTCTACCAATGTGTCCACTTGTCAACCAATCAGTACTCTCTTCTCATACAGTATAAAGTTGTTGCTTCCTTACATTGGTATTCTTGCGAGTGTTCTGATGAGTGCAAGATGAAAAGCTTTGACAAAATGATTTTTTTCAGCAATGCTCAAGTCCTGTACTACCAAACGACTATTTATAAAATAAACCTGTAATTACCAAAGTAGAATTTTTACTTATGCTAATGCACAGTATTCATTTTCAAAAGTTAATTGTGGTGGGCTGGCATAAGGTTGAATGTTCACCTAGGGCGCCTAGTACTCTTGCACTGGCCCGGTGTAAAAATCCCCTGGAAAAAAAACATTTGTACTCCAGGATGAATATTAATTCACTGACAGGGATCACATGCCATGAGCTAATGAAGCTGTTTTTACACAACATGGAATTTTATGATTCATCACTGTTGAGTTGATGTAAATAAAATGTAGCCCCTTCAGAAATATCTTGAATTCCTTCTATCTGATTCTTCCGTTCTTCAACTGAGGCTTTCACACTGAATTGGTTGTTTGGCAAATCACAAGAAAGTATTACACTGCTACTACAATTAGAAAGGCTTAATTTAATTCAGGAAGTTAGTACGGTGGAAGCTTGATCAGCATAAACTAACTTGCCAGAGAATTGTGTGATCAAGGCAAGATTACTATAATCTTCAGAAAAAGTTATGAATGTGTTTTATCCTCCTAGTGCAGCCCATTCAACCATTCTTTCAACAAATTTGATCTAAAAAAATGATTTTGAACAAGCAGTGGTGCATGAACAGTGATGGGATTGTAACTCGAACAAGGCCAGATGACTCATGAACTGTTTGTGGAAGAATCGTCAGAAGTGTGAAATACTGCACAGAAACTGCCATAATTTGTTATTAATTTGGAAGCCTTGTTCAATAAAGGCATCAATCTATCCTGGGGTATTGTTCCATGGGTTTCAGTGGCCCACTTATTGCACTGTCCCAGTGGTTCGACTTAATTTGAGAGCTGAGACAATGGCCCAATCTTAACAACAATGGAACAGCAGCGATGACTGGACAGTGACTTTGTGGGAAACAAAGCTGACATTTTCCCCAGCACAGACCAGTTAACTCAATTTTGACACTCTTCCCCTATGCATGCATACTCCATAGCAGCTGGCAGCCATTTGAACCAGTGGGAGAGACCATTCACTGAAAAACTGCAAATATAAAAGCAAACACGACCAAAAAGGATTTTAGAGATAAATGGTGCAACTTTGGGGGTCATAATTTCAGAGTGACCCCGTGTCAGTCCTTCACTGTGTTTCTAGCCCTATTTGGGAACAGATGAGATGAGGAAGATTGAATTCCAAGCTAAGGGAGGGGAGAAAACGTCAGAATGTGAATTGACCAAAATGGATCACTCACATCTCAGGAACTGATCAAGACTTTGGGCATTACATTGTTTTGTCAAAATTAATACAGTGTCTGACACTAATTTCCCAGGATTTCATAACTGTGGAAATGTTATTGTCTCTTTCTCCATTCAATCATCATGTTTTCAAAGCACACCCTTAATATTATCTAATCACTTCTCCATGATTTATCTGGTCTTCTTTTCAACCTTGGCCTTGCTCTTCCTCTTAAAAATTCTCTATAAAATTATGTTTGGTTCTAGCTTAACACTTCTGTGACAATGATGGATAATATGCCTCATTATGATGATGAGTAAAGTGAATATTTCCAGTTTGAAATAATTGAAAGGTCAAAATACCTTATCCATGAATGTTGATGCATTGGAGCCAGCACAAATTGAAGATGATGATGGATGTGGGATATTGTTGGTTTTGGAGAGCTGTGGAGTGGCTCTGTTTGCCAATTTTGTGCAAGAAACAAATTCAATCATCTTTGCCTCCAATTTTGTTCCTCCTCACCACCACCTCACCCATTAGCATAGATGATCAGAACTAATGGGTAGCGGAGCAGCCAAAATTTAAACAGTAATGCAGAAAATGCTTCAACAGTAAGCTGGGAAATTTCTTCCTACTGTTTGCTTATGAATAGACTCTTGGATTGGCACATATTCCCTTTTAAAGAGTTTTTGTGAATCAACCTGAACAATGGAAACAGATCCCTGTCCCCATCTGAAAGATATTTTGTCAAGAGTGAAGCCATCTTTTTTGTCAGGAAAAGGGGCATGGGCGGATGGTGGGGAGCGAGGTACCTGTATCCCATGAATAACACTAAATATGGCAGCAAAATGCAAAGGCCTCTTTTGTTAACTGGACATAATGTTCACCCCCACGAGCTGAAATGGAAAGGAAAAGCATTATTGCACAGGGACATAACCTTGCTTCCAATGTTGTGTGTACTGTATTTCTCTTTTTTCTGCAATGGGACTGGGATTATATCTCAATTGCCATTGAAGTACTTTTCTAACTAAGACCAGATGTTACTGTGCAAAAACATCAACATTAAAAAGAAAATACAAAATTATTGTGGACTCCCACATCTGTCATTCCCTTCATACAGTTAAATCCCTGTATATAAATTGTCGACAAAGATATTCTTTCAAAGCAAACATTTTGCGCAACTAAAATTGTTGCTTGGGTAGGGCTGCAGTGAGTGACAGAAAGTCAGGTAGAGCAAGGGATGTCATGAGGCTTTTGTAAAGTGCACAGCTCTGTGTAGGATTAATTCACTTAAACACCAGAGAAAAGGAACTGACTTTCTGAATATATTCATACTTTTATTTAAAAGCAGCTTGAAGAGGGAAAGAGTATCTGATTTCTTTTGAAAATACTATTGAAACCAAATCCTACTCCGAGATGTATGAAAAACTAAATGACATGGTTGGCCTTGCCAATATTTCTTCAGTACGTACAAGAACAAATTAAACCATTATGCACAATTTAGTCAGAAAAATCAGAGCTGATGGCTTGATCCATTCTTGGAATCATTGTGTTTCCAGCCACTGACTGCCTTGAAACTTTATTTTAAAAATAATTCCCTTCCCTTCCCCCAACCTAGCTGCTCTATTGAGCTATTGAAAATATTCACCAGAAAATCAGGATAAAATCTTTGCCATTGCTTCTTTCAGTGCCGTCAGTTAAATTCAATTGAGTTCTGCCTTTTCTACCATGAGCCCTGTCAATTTAGTTCACACCGTTTCCTTTGAGGTCTGTCAGCAACTTAGTGGAGAACTTCCAGTCCTATCTGCTACCTAAGGGTCAGATTCAACTTCCACACAATTAAAAATGGTCACGAAATATCTCCTCAACTTTTCTGCCGCTCTTTATTTCCAATCCTTCATAAGAATCCTTCAAATGACTGACATTTGAGTTCGAACATGAGCAAAATACATTTCCTAATGTTCTGACAATAATCCTCTTTAGATTCATTTTAGTTTGTTTTGTTAATGCTAACTGTTTTTTAATAACTTTCCGAATCTGAAAGGCTATTGCTCCCTTTGTAAATCTTACAATATCTCTTTCAGCGCTTGTTACCAAATTAGTTCTCTGTATAATCATTGTGCTTTCTTAGTGTATACAGTTTTCATGCTCCTGGAGAAATGTTTAATTTACTTCCAGAAGTGCATGTGTATGTATTCATTACATATTGAATTAAAACATAATTTCCATGAATGCCTCCTGCAAGTGCCCAGTTCTTGTGCCCTCCTTTTTCCTACCTTCTAGGTGGATAATTAAAATCCCATTTTACTATTACTTTCCCTTTATTGGCTAGCTTACTGAATGGCCACACAGCTGGAGATCCTCTTCCCTCATTTGGTTGCTCTACAAGGCAATCAGAGAAACACTCTTGTGTTTCTGACGCACTACAGATAGAGCTGGGCTGTTTCCCCACTTGCTGCACCTCACCTCCGTTACTTTTATGTCTTTCAAATATAACGTCAAGGAGAATTACTGTATTATGATTGAAACATGGAGCTTATGAGAGTGGGTTTTGTGATATTTTTGATACTGACAAGGATTAACGCAGTGATATTTTTAAAAAAACCTTTTTGAATGTAAGCGCCAAGCAGTGATAAAATGTAGCCTTACCACTTTGTGTGGCATTATATCAAAGTGACATCTGAGCTTCTCCTGACGGTCTTCAACTCTCTAACCTCAAGATGTTGCCTTTCCCAGACCCAGGAACCATACTCTCTGTTCCACTGTGCTCTAGGTCGGAACGTTCTTACAGTCATGTGGAGATAGCAGTGTAGAAGTAGGTTAACAATGGGATGAACCAATCAACCCATGTACATTCTAGTCCCCTTGGTGCCACCTGAGGTTGCCTTTGATTGGTGTGAGTACAGATTGTCATTTTCTTCTCTGAACCTTTCAGTTTTGTGTGTAAGAAAATTCTTGCTCATTTTTTATATGAATCAAGAGGGTGCACCTCCCTCTGTCACTAGGATTGTCCACTTGTATACTGACACTGAAAAACTAATTTGTAGACAAACACAAGGAAAGACCTGTCTTTTTTATTTCCTTCATTCTTTAATTGGATGTAGGCATCACAAGGCCAGCATTTGTTGCCCATCCCCAAATGTCCATGAATTAAGCGGCATGCTCAGTCATTTCAGAGGACAGTTAATAGCCAAACCACATTACTGTGGGTCTCAAGCTGTAATTAGGCCAGGATGGCAGATTGCATTAAGTGAACCAGATGAGTTTTTACAGTGATTGATGACAGTTGTCATAGTCACCATTACCAATTTTCAATTCCAGATTTACTAATTGAACTTAAATTCCACTTAGCTGCCATGGCTGGATTTGAACCCATGTCCCTAGAAAACTAGCCTGGACCTCTGGATTACCAGTCCAGTGACATTACCACTACACCACCACTTCCCAATTTTTTCTAAGCCTTAAGGTCACATGGATAAATACAGCTGTAAGAAGCCACTCTGCCCATCTTAGCTTATTTATCCAGAGTTTCTACATCATGTTAACCATATAGATTTTGAATAAAATCGATCGTGTTCACCTTCACTACATTATCCCAAAGATTGTTCCAAATATTAATTGTTCTTTGTTGAGGATGTCCTTCATTGATTTCTGTCCTAATGTTATCTTCCTCCATTTTGTGTTTTTATTTAAGTTGATAAAGCTGTATGTGCTGTAGTTCTGGATTGTTGTTGTACATACCATTCAGAGCAATAAAGCCATCAGCAGCAGCAGAATTCTGCTCAACCACAACCTGCAACCTCATACCCAAGCATATCTCTCTTCTACCATCACCAAAATGTAAAGGCTTCAGCCGTGGTTCAAATGCAGGAATGCATGCCAGGAGCAGTACCAGGCATACTGATAAATGAGGTGTCAACCTGGTGAAGCTACAACACAGGACTATGAACAGTGAAAGCAGCAAGTGATAGACAGAGCTAAATGATCCCACAACCATCAGATCAGGTCTAAGCTCTGCAGTGCTGCCACATCTAGTCATGAGTGGTGGTGGACAATTAAACAACTAACTGGAGAAGGAGTCTGCGCAAATATTCCCATCCTCAATGATGAGGGAGCCCAGCACATCAGTGCAAAAGACAAGACTGAAGCATTTGCTGCCATTTTCAGTTAGAAGTGACAAGTGGAAGATTCATCTTGGCCTCCTCCTGAGGTCCCTAGCATCACAGATGCTAGTCTTCAGCCTTTTTGATTCACACCACGTGATATCAAGAAATGGCTGAAGACACTGGATACTGCAAAGGCTATGGGCCCTGACAACATTTCAGCAATAATGTTGAAGACTAGTACTGCAAAACTTGCTGCACCCCTAGTCAGGCTGTTCCTGTACAGTTACAACACTGGCATCTACCCAGCAATGTGGAAAATTGCCCAAAAAGCAGGACAAATCCAACTCAGTCAATTACCACCCAACAGTCCACTCCTGATCATCAGCAAAATGATGGAAGGTGTCATCGACAGTGCTGTAAACTGTACTTACTCAGCAATAATCAGCTCACTGAAGTTCAGTTTGGGTTCTGCCAGGCTACTTAGCTCCTGATAAAAACAGAAAAACTGCGGATGCAGGAAATCCAAAACAAAAACAGAACTACCTGGAAAAACTCAGCAGGTCTGGCAGCATCGGCAGAGAAGAAAAGAGTTGACGTTTCGAGTCCTCATGACCCTTCGACAGAACTTGAGTTCGAGTCCAAGAAAGAGTTGAAATATAAGCTGGTTTAAGGTGTGTGTGTGGGGGGCGGAGAGATAGAGAGACAGAGAGGTGGAGGGGGGCGGTGTGGTTGTAGGGACAAACAAGCAGTGATAGAAGCAGATCATCAAAAGATGTCAACGACAATAGTACAATAGAACACATAGGTGTTAAAGTTAAAGTTGGTGATATTATCTAAACGAATGTGCTAATTAAGAATGGATGGTAGGGCACTCAAGGTATCGCTCAAGTGGGGTTTTTTTTTATATAATGGAAATAGGTGGGAAAAGGAAAATCTTTATAATTTATTGGAAAAAAAAAGGAAGGGGGAAACAGAAAGGGGGTGGGGATGGGGGAGGGAGCTCACGACCTAAAGTTGTTGAATTCAATATTCAGTCCGGAAGGCTGTAAAGTCCCTAGTCGGAAGATGAGGTGTTGTTCCTCCAGTTTGCATTGGGCTTCACTGGAACAATGCAGCAAGCCAAGGACAGACATGTGGGCAAGAGAGCAGGGTGGAGTGTTAAAATGGCAAGCGACAGGGAGGTTTGGGTCATTCTTGCGGACAGACCGCAGGTGTTCTGCAAAGCGGTCACCCAATTTACGTTTGGTCTCTCCAGTGTAGAGGAGACCACATTGGGAGCAACGAATGCAGTAGACTAAGTTGGGGGAAATGCAAGTGAAATGCTGCTTCACTTGAAAGGAGTGTTTGGGTCCTTGGACGGTGAGGAGAGAGGAAGTGAAGGGGCAGGTGTTGCATCTTTTGCGTGGGCATGGGGTGGTGCCATAGGAGGGGGTTGAGGAGTAGGGGGTGATGGAGGAGTGGACCAGGGTGTCCCGGAGGGAGCGATCCCTACGGAATGCCGATAAGGGGGGTGAAGGGAAGATGTGTTTGGTGGTGGCATCATGCTGGAGTTGGCGGAAATGGCGGAGGATGATCCTTTGAATGCGAAGGCTGGTGGGGTGATAAGTGAGGACAAGGGGGACCCTATCATGTTTCTGGGAGGGAGGAGAAGGGTTGAGGGCGGATGCGCGGGAGATGGGCCGGACACGGTTGAGGGCCTTGTCAACGACCGTGGGTGGAAAACCTCGGTTAAGGAAGAAGGAGGACATGTCAGAGGAACTGTTTTTGAAGGTAGCATCATCGGAACAGATGCTTCGGAGGCGAAGGAACTGAGAGAATGGGATGGAGTCCTTACAGGAAGCGGGGTGTGAGGAGCTGTAGTCGAGATAGCTGTGGGAGTCGGTGGGTTTGTAATGGATATTGGTGGACAGTCTGTCACCAGAGATTGAGACAGAGAGGTCAAGGAAGGGAAGGAAAGTGTCAGAGATGGACCACGTGAAAATGATGGAGGGGTGGAGATTGGAAGCAAAATTAATAAATTTTTCAAAGTCCTGACAAGAGCGTGAAGCGGCACCGAAGTAATCATCGATGTACCGGAGAAAGAGTTGTGGAAGGGGGCCGGAGTAGGACTGCAACAAGGAATGTTCCACATACCCCATAAATAGACAGGCATAGCTGGGGCCCATGCGGGTACCCATAGCCACACCTTTTATTTGGAGGAAGTGAGAGGAGTTGAAGGAGAAATTGTTCAGCATGAGAACAAGTTCAGCCAGATGGAGGAGAGTAGTGGTGGATGGGGATTGTTCGGGCCTCTGTTCGAGGAAGAATCTAAGGGCCCTCAGACCATCCTGGTGGGGGATGGAGGTGTAGAGGGATTGGACGTCCATGGTGAAGAGGAAGCGGTTGGGGCCAGGGAACTGGAAATTATTGATGTGACGTTAGGTGTCAGAGGAATCACGGATGTAGGTGGGAAGGGACTGGACAAGGGGAAAGAGAAGGGAGTCAAGATAACAAGAAATGAGTTCTGTGGGGCAGGAGCAAGTTGAGACGATCGGTCTACCGGGGCAGTTCTGTTTGTGGATTTTGGGTAGGAGATAGAAACGGGCCGTCCGAGGTTGGGCGACTATCAGGTTGGAAGCTGTGGGAGGGACATCTCCAGAGGAGATGAGGTCAGTGACAGTCCTGGAAACAATGGCTTGATGTTCAGTAGTGGGGTCATGGTCCAGGGAGATGTAGGAGGAAGTGTCTGCGAGTTGACGCTCATCCTCCGCGAGGTAGAGGTCAGTGCGCCAGACAACAACAGCACCACCCTTGTCAGCGGGTTTGATGACAATGTTATGGTTGGACCTGAGAGAATGGAGTGCAGTAAGTTCAGAGAGAGACAGGTTAGAATGGGTGAGAGGAGCAGAGAAATTGAGACGACTAATGTCGCGCCGACAGTTCTCAATGAAAAGATCGAGAGAAGGTAAGAATCCAGAGGGAGGGGTCCAGGTGGAGGGAGAACATTGGAGATGGGTAAAAGGATCCGTTGAACTGGGAGAGGACTCCTGCCCAAAGAAGTGAGCCCGGAGATGAAGACGGCGGAAGAAGAGTTCAGTATCATGCCGAGCCTGAAATTTATTGAGGTGAGGGCGTAAGGGTATGAAACTAAGTCCTTTGCTGAGCACTGAACGTTCAGCATCGGAGAGGGGAAGGTCAGGGGGTACAATGAATACACGGCTGGGGTTGGGATTGGAAGAAGGGGTGGGGACGGAGGGACGGGCAGGGGTGGAGGGTCCTAGATGGGTGTTGGTGTCGATGAGTTGTTGGAGCTTGCGTTCCTTAGCACTTGAGAGAAAGAGAAAAAGTTTCTTGTTGAGGCGTCAGATGAGCCGAAGGATAAAATGAAACTGGGGGCACGCGCAGGTTTGAAAAAGGGTACGGCGGTGCTGCTGGAGGGAGAGGTCGAGTGTGTTCATATGGCGGCGCATGGCACTGAGTGTGGATTTCAGAATGTGACGGGAACAGCAGTCCGAGAAACATTTTATGTCCCGGCGGTACCTGTAATCCTGGGTGGGTTCGAAACATGAGGGGTGGAATTTCAGTTGAAATCCACGTGGGGTAAGTCGGAGACGGAGACAGTCACTGAGAAAGGAGATATGGCTGTGAAAGTGGGTTTTAGTAAACACCTTGTTCAAAAACAGTTCCTCTGACATGTCCTCCTTCTTCCTTAACCGAGGTTTTCCACCCACGATCGTTGACAGGGCCCTCAACCGTGTCCGGCCCATCTCCCGCGCATCCGCCCTCAACCCTTCTCCTCCCTCCCAGAAACATGATAGGGTCCCCCTTGTCCTCACTTATCACCCCACCAGCCTCCGCATTCAAAGGATCATCCTCCGCCATTTCCGCCAACTCCAGCATGATGCCACCACCAAACATATCTTCCCTTCACCCCCCTTATCGGCATTCCGTAGGGATCGCTCCCTCCGGGACACCCTGGTCCACTCCTCCATCACCCCCTACTCCTCAACAACCTCCTATGGCACCACCCCATGCCCACGCAAAAAATGCAACACCTGCCCCTTCACTTCCTCTCTCCTCACCGTCCAAGGACCCAAACACTCCTTTCAAGTGAAACAGCATTTCACTTGCATTTCCCCCAACTTAGTCTACTGCATTCGTTGCACCCAATGTGGTCTCCTCTACATTGGAGAGACCAAACGTAAACTGGGCGACCGCTTTGCAGAACACCTGCGGTCTGTCCACAAGAATGACCCAAACCTCCCTGTCGCTTGCCATTTTAACACTCCACCCTGCTCTCTTGCCCACATGTCTGTCCTTGGCTTGCTGCATTGTTCCAGTGAAGCCCAATGCAAACTGGAGGAACAACACCTCATCTTCCGACTAGGGACTTTACAGCCTTCCGGACTGAATATTGAATTCGACAACTTTAGGTCATGAGCTCCCTCCCCCACCCCCACACCCTTTCTGTTTCCCCCTTCCTTTTTTTTTCCAATAAATTATAAAGATTTTCCTTTTCCCACCTATTTCCATTATATAAAAAAAACCCCACTAGAGCTATACCTTGAGTGCCCTACCATCCATTCTTAATTAGCACATTCGTTTAGATAATATCACCAACTTTAACTTTAACACCTATGTGTTCTATTGATAAAAACAAAAAAACTGCGGATGCTGGAAATCCAAAACAAAAACAGAATTACCTGGAAAAACTCAGCAGGTCTGGCAGCATCGGCGGAGAAGAAAAGAGTTGACGTTTCGAGTCCTCATGACCCTTGAAGGGTCATGAGGACTCGAAACGTCAACTCTTTTCTTCTCCGCCGATGCTGCCAGACCTGCTGAGTTTTTCCAGGTAATTCTGTTTTTGTTATGTGTTCTATTGTACTATTGTCGTTGACATCTTTTGATGATCTGCTTCTATCACTGCTTGTTTGTCCCTACAACCACACCGCCCCCCTCCACCTCTCTGTCTCTTTATCTCTCCGCCCCCCACACACACACCTTAAACCAGCTTATATTTCAACTCTTTCTTGGACTCGAACTCAAGTTCTGTCGAAGGGTCATGAGGACTCGAAACGTCAACTCTTTTCTTCTCTGCCGATGCTGCCAGACCTGCTGAGTTTTTCCAGGTAATTCTGTTTTTACTTAGCTCCTGACCTCATTTTAACCTTGGTCCAAACGTGATCAAAACAGCAGAACTCCAGAGGTGAGGTGAGAGTAACTGCCCTTGACATCAAGGCAGCATTTGACAAAGTGTGGCATAAAGGAGCCCAAGCAAAACTGGAGTCAATGCGAATCAGGGGGGAAAACTCTCCACTGGTTGGAGTCATACCTAGCACAAAGGAAGATGGTTGTGGTTATTGGAGGTCAATTATCTCAGCTCCAGGACATCACTGCATGAGTTCCTCAGGTAGTGCCCTAGGCCCAGCCATCTTCAACTGCTTCATCAATGACCTTCCTTCCATCATAAGGTTAGAAGTGGGGATGTTCGCTGATGATTGCACAATGTTCAGCACCATTTGTGACTCCTCAGATACTGACACAGCCCATGTCCAAAAGCAGCAAGACCCGGACAATATCCAGGCTTAGGTTGACAAGTGGAAGTAACATTTGTACCACACGAGTGCTAGGCAACGACCATCTCCAACAAGAGAGAATCCAACTATCACCCCTTGACATTCAATGGCATTACCATCGCTAAATCCCGCACCCTCAACATCCTGGGTGTTACCATTGACAAGAAACTGAACTGGACTAGCCATATAAATCCTGTGGCTACAAGCTCAGGTCAGAGTCACAGAATCCTGTGTTGAGTAACTCGCCTCCTCACTCGTCAAAGCCTGTCCACCATCTAAAAGGCACATGTCAGGAGTTTGATGGAATATTGTCCCATTTCCTGGATGAGTGCAGCTCCAACAATACCCAAGACGCTCGACACCATCCAGGGCAAAGCAGCCCTCTTGATTGGCACCCCATCTACCACCTTATACATTCACTCCTCCACCACCGACACACAATGGCAGCAGTGTGTGCATCTACTAGATGCACTGCAGCAACTCGCCAAGGTACCTTCAACAGCACCTTCCAAATCCATGACCTCTAGCATCTTGAAGGATAAGGGCAGCAGAAACATGGGAACACCATCACCTGCAAGTTCCTCTCCAAACCACTCACCATCCTATCACTGGAACTCTATCACTGCTCCTTCAATGTTGTTGGGCCAAAATTCTGGAACCCCCATGCTAAAAGCACCGGGGATGTACTTACACCACATAGATTGTAGAAGATCAAGAAGGCAGCTCATCATCACCTTCTCAAGGGCAATTAGGGGTGGGCAATAACTGTTGGTCTGGCTAGTAATTCCCACATCCCAAAAGTCAACAAAATAATTCTGCACCACCAAATGTGGAACTAAAATATACCTTTCGAGGTCCTTCAAAGTGGTACAGGTTTGGAACGTGCTGTTGAAGGAGCCTTGGCAAGTTGCTGCACTCTATCTTGTAGATAGTATACACTGCTGTCACTGTATGCTGTTGGTGGAGGGAGTGAATGTTTAAGGTGGAAGTGCCAGTCAAGCAGGCTGCTTTGTCCTGGATGGTGTTGAGCTTCTTGAGTGTCTGTTGGAGCTGCACTCATCCAGGCAAGTGGAGTTTATTCCAACATAATCCAGACTTGTGCCTTATAGATAGTGGACAGGCCTTGGGGAATCAGGAGATGAGTTACTTGCTGTGGGATTCCTAGCCTCTGACCTGCTCTTATAGCCACAGTATTTATATGGCTGGTCCAGTTCAGTTTCTGGTCAATGGTAACCCCCCAGGATGTTGATGGTGGGGGATTCAGTGTTGGCAATGCCATTACATGTTGAATACAAAATTGGGCCCTGAATCTCCTATGTAGACTAAAAAAAACTATACTACATAAGAACTGAGTAATCATTCTGCTCTGTGCTCTGCTAGACTGCATTGCTCTTCATTATACTGCTGAGCCGGTCTTCAAAAAGATCTAAAACTGCTATTAAAGGCATTTGAAAGGACTGGCAAATGTAGCATTAAACTACCAGGGATGCCCTTAATGCAATTACTGGAGGAATATAACTTTGTTCTTTTTAATAAGGTGACCTCAAACACTGCAGTTCTCTGGAGAAGCTTTTACCTCAAGGCAGTGTTAAGGACTGCATCAAAAAGACAAATGTGATCAATCCAGCTTTGCACTAAACGATGTTAGGACACTTTTATTAACTGAATAGAGTGTGATGTGAATGGAGTACATTGCATATAATGAATATTTTAATGGTATCATTTATCACTTTAATAATTTTTATTACATTCTATGTCTTCTACTGTTATAATTAAGCAATAATGGATGCCTGTGTGTACTGTACCAAGGAACTAAGGCTAGATCGAATGATTGAAGGATGAGACTGTCTGACTAAATCCTTCAATCTATCTGCTCCTTCTTAGCTCCCTTGTGGAAGTACATTATCGGTATTTAATCAAATCTCCTTGAATCTTTGTAACTGCGGGTACAGGCAACTTCTTGAATTTGTTGCTGTGATTTTGCTAAAATCCCTGCACATATTAGAGAGACTTGCATTTATATAGCACTTTTCACAACCTCAGGACATCTCAAATCCCTGATGTATTTTTGAGATGTAATTACTGTTATACTGTAGCAAATGCAGTAGTCAATTTGCACACAGCAATTGCCCCACAAGCAGCAATGAGATAATGGCCAGATACTTTGTTTTACCTGATTGAGAGCCAAATATTATCAAAAGACCAGGGAGAACTCCCCATTCTTCTTTGAAATAGTTTCATGGGACCTTCTACATCCATCAGATGGGGCTTTGGTTTAACACCTGATCTGAAAGACAGCACCACTGACAGGGCAACACTCACTCAGTAATAGACTTAAGTGTCAGCCTAGAATTTGTGCCCAAGTTCTTGGAGTGGGACTTGAACTCACAATCTTCTGATTTAGAGATAAGAGGGCTACCCACTGAGCTATTGAACACATTGGTCCAGATCTTGCAGTAAGATTAATGATGAAGCTACAGTTGACTTTAAATTGGACAATAATTTATGGCATCTACATGTGCACATATAAACATGGAAATTAGGAAGCTACTTTCCAATATTCCCTATTTCACCACATATGCATCACCAGAGCAGATTCTCACCAAGTGATTCAGCACTCAAAAAGATGAAGAGCATGAATTTGTGGTACTTACTCCTAGATACACACCAAATGCATCAGAAAAAATTGGGATTGACAATTCAAGTGTAAGTGATTTTTTATCAGCGCAATAAATCTAAATGACTGACAAACAAACTCTCTGGTGCTGAAAATTTAATTTTAAAGTGTGGAGTTGCATTCTCTTCAATTTTTATTATTTCTGGAGTTTTTAAATAAATGAAAATTATATATTTTAAAATGTTTCTTTTTTATCCCTCTCTCTTAATCTGAGCTTTCTTTCCCTCTCTTTCTTTTTATTTTTGTACATGATTTGATGTTGAATTAAATATTGCCATTTACAGTTCCAGGTTCAGATTCAGTCTGCTTCTGTAATGATTCTTCAATCTGATTGATTGAAGAGACATACCATGCTTGTGCTGTTTGCAAAGGTCCAGGATTCCCTGTAGAGAGCAACACTCTGCTTGGGATGCTCAGTGAAGTAAGTTCAAAAGCTCCCAAAATGTCTGTAGAAACCTTAAGCAAAATGAACATAAAGCCACGTTAGCTTGGTGCTGAAGCGCAAAATCTGGACCAGGGTCATGTTTGTAAGGAACCTCTCCAAACAGTTTGCAAGTCACGGGGCAGATTTTTATGGCCCTGTCAATATAAGGGTGGAGCCACAAAATGCTGGTACGCCCTTTCTCTTTTCTTCTCTCTTTCCCTTGTCTCCATTTCTTTATCCTTCTCTCTTGCCCAGAATTCCAGTTCCAGCTTCCTTTCTTTCTCCTGCCTTCCCATTTGCTCTCTTTGAAACACCCTTTTCTTTTTTCCTTTCTGCACTTCCCTTTTCTGCTGCCTCTAGCTCATGTTTTTGCATTTCCTTTGCTCGTTCAAGTTCAAGCTTCTTCATTTCTAACTGAAGTCTCACTACCCCAGCTGTGACTCATTAGTGTCAGGTATCACTTCCAAAATTAAGTGCTGTGCTATACCTTCAATTATAACTGCTTTCCCAGCCCCCGCAGGTAACCCCAATTTTAAATTATCCGCCAACTCTGTTAAATTATTCTTGGATACTTTTTGTAACCCAATCAGAGTTATATCTTCTCCTTCCAAAAAAAGATTTAGCCATGGATACAGCCATTTTTGCAAGATCATCACTTCAAAAATACCTCACACCAACTCCTGAATTTAAAGTGCTCCTTGTATCCAGATTCACCAAGTCCAAAAAAAATCAAGGAATTTCAAATATTCCTGGACAAGACCCCAATTATTATGACACAATTGATGATAAACGCTGAGTTGTTCAAATCCCGGAGGGAAACTTGAAACAACTGTCATAACGAATTCTTGCAATTTGCATGTTTCGAGACGCAAGCTCCGGGTCTCAAGAGGCTTTTATAAAACTAAATTAATCATTTATTAATTAAAATACTGTAATCCTATACATATGTCTATAAATTACTACAATTATAACTTCCAAAAAATCCCCTACTTAATATGACTCTCAGTTACACCTCCGCTAAGGCAACAGTAAAACATGTTGAATTAAACAGACACCTGGCACAGCACACTCTGGACATTCGAATTCAAAATGAGTTTCTTTCAGCTCTGGGTCCTTGCAGACAGCGGCTTGAGGCTTACAAGCTAGAGGCTTTAGATCTTAGAATCCCTCCTCTTTTGCCAATAACTTTCTCTTCCTTTATTCATATTTCCCCTTTGAATGCAAATTCTCATTGTATCACAAGGTTTTTTGAACTTTACCTCTTCTAACAATAAAACCATTTCATAACACCAATTTATTCGTAAGTTTTGAAGAAAGTAAACACATTGTTTGGCTTCTTCTTGCTAGGTGTAATATTTCACCCATTCTTTTGATTGGTTTATCTAAAAATACAAATTTCCCCCCTTACACTCCACCTTGTGACTTCCATATGTTTACCTAATTAACATTTCAAACCAACTTCTCTTCTATACATCAAAGGCTCTAGCCCAGCTGGCTTTAAACCAATTAAGACACACACACACACACACACACACACACACACACGGACACACATAGGCCAGGATTTCCCAGTCGGCGAGTCGGGGGGCGGGGGCAGGGCCCGCTAGCTGACACGTAAAATGATGCGGGATGACGTTGGGTGGAACTCCCGACATCACCCCACCTCATTTCAATTTTCAGGTCAGCGGGGGCTCAGCTGAATCAGCTGTGTGCCCGCCAACCTGTTAATGGCCAATTGAGGCCATTGACTAAGTAATTAATGTAGTTAGTGGAGCTGCCTGTCCAACCTTAAGGTTGGCGGGCAGGTGGGGAGCCCTGGTGGGCATTGGGGAAGGCATGAAACCATCATCCACGGGCGGGATGAGGTTTCATGTAGGTTTTTAAAAATTTAATAAAAGTGTAACTAAAAGTGATGGACATGGTCCTAACTCATGTGACAGTGTCACATGAGGGGACATGTCAAGGAAACTTTTTTTTCTCTGTTTTTAACATTTTTTAGTGTGGAGCTGATCTCCCTGAGGCAGCACTTAGCCTCAGGGAGATGAGTGTGCTTTTTTGTGCGCATGCGCAGAAGTGTGTACTCTTAGCTCAGGAATCACCTCCCGGCCCACACAGGGAGCACATACCGCTTCCTTGCGGATTTACGCTGGACGGGCCTTAATTGGTACACCCATGTAAAATATCGGCGCACCCCCAATTGGGGCCGCCGATCAGAGGCGCATCTCCACGCACGCGCTCCTTAACTTCTCCTCAGACAGGGGGAAAATTCTGCCCATAGACAAAGATACCACTAGAACTCTATTTTAAAATAATTTCCAATAATACTATATATCTTATATCTTCTTGACAGATAGCCTTTTTATACGTCACACTATTAATTCACTAGGACATTGGAATTACATTGTATCAAAATAGAATAGAAACAGGAAAATTAAACAGATTACTGCTTCCTTCCATATCAAAAGAATAAAATAAAAAAGAAAGATTTGCAATTCTACTTTGCCTTTTAAAACTATAACATGGCCCAAAGCATCTTACAGTCAGTGAAGGTGCTTTTGAGATGTAATCAGGAGTTGTGACATAGGAACTGCAGCAGCCTATCTACATACTGTAAGGTCTCACAAGCAATAACAACTATGGCAGGTCACAACCTGAAACATTAACTCTGTTTCTCTCTTCACAGATACTGCAGGATCTATTGAGTGTTTCCAGCATTTTCCGTTTTTGCATCTATTTTAGCAATGTTGTTTGATGGATAAATTTTGGCCAGAACAAACCCTAGAAGAATGTTCTTTTTCCAAAAGTGGTCTGGAGTCTTTTATTCTACCTGTCAATCAGGAAGACAGCACCTCAAACAGTGCAGCATTCCAACAGTATTGAGTGGAGCCTCAGCCTATGTTCTGGGTTTAACTCTCTAGGTTGGAACTTGAATCCACAAATTTTTGACTCAGAATAGCGTGCACTACTCATTGGGCAACAGCTGACTTTGTATCTGAATGTATTAGATACTTTTGCATTACTGCCCTGTCTGATTCCTTAGATAACTATACATTCAAGGGATCGGTCTCTTTCATTTCTGGATTAGCCTGGTCGCTTCACTGGTGTCTGTCCAGTAACTAATATTTTGAACACAGTTTAATTTAATTTAACCACTAGGTTGTGCTATGCCCACAGACATTGTGACAAAGCACAACCCATTTTACATTCAGTTTCTTGTAATAAATAAAATGGGCTTCTTTAATTTATAAGAAGTAAATTAACTGCTGTACTCTTATGTTAAAACATTTTAAATGCTATTGTTCATATAAACTGTCTCACAATTTTTATATGCCCCTTAAAACACCTTTTCTACTCATTTTCACACTTTGTCTCCTCGGTTATGCAGTTCCAATTCTTGGGCACCTGGTACTTCAACTGGAAAGACACTGAGCAGAATTTTCTGCCTGTCGGGCGGACGGGCCTGACCCAATCTCCGGCGGGCGGGGGCCAATCCCTGCCGGGGAAACAGGCCCCGCCGCCATTTTACATGGGCGGGGCCAATTAAGGCCCTCCCAGCGTGACGTCCGGCAGGAAGCGCTATGTGCTTCCTGTGCAGGTGGGGGAGGGGGGGTGGTGGGGGATTCCCCAAAAGAGAGTGTGTGCTCTTTCTCACATGCGCACGATAGAGCGCACATCTCCCTGAGGCTAAGTGCTGTCTCAGGGAGATCGCTTACACTTTTAAAAATATTAAAGTAGAAAAAAATAAATTCCCTAACATGTCCCCCTCATGTGACAATGTCACATGAGATGGGACATGCTCGTAATTAACATAATAACTTTATTAAAAATTTTAAAACCCTGCGTGAAACCTCATCCCGCCTGTGGTTTCATGAGGTTTCATGTTTTATCTGTTTGCCGCTGAGGCTCCTAGCCGACCTACCAACCTTAAGGTTGGACGTGCAGGTACACTAAGTACTTTAATTGAACTGTCAATGGCCTCAGTTGGCCATTGACAGGTCGGCGGGACCGCAGCTGATTTGGCTGTGCCCCTGCCTTCCTGAAAATTTAAAAGGATCGGGATGATGTCAGGGGTTCCGCCTGATGTCATCCCGCATCATTTTAAGCGTTGGCGAGCGGGTCCCGCCCCCTGCTCACCAATGGCAAAATTATTCCCCTTTGTCTCTAGTGAACATTGGCATTCGAGTAAATTCCGCGAAATCAGCGATGAGGGACCTCAGCATTGTGGAGAAACCAGGGTCTCTGAGCGGTTGTCCTTAGAGCAGAAAAGACAGTGGAGAATTAACAGAGGTGTTCAAAATGATGAAGGGTTTTTATAGACACATTTAAAATAATTGGCAAAAATGCCAGAGGAGAGATGAAGAGAATTTATTTTCACACGGTGAGTTATGCTCTGGAATGTACTGCTTGAATTGGTGTTGGAAGCACATTCAATCGTTACTTTTGAAAGGAATCTGGACAAACACCTGAAAGGGAAAAATTTACTATGGGGGAAGAACAGGACTGGGACTAATTGTTTTTTTTCAAAGACCTGGCACTGGCATAATGGGCCAAATGGCCTCCCCATGTGCTGTATGGCTCTGTGAAGTTGTGGGGCATAGTGGATCTCAGTACAATCCCATCCAAATGCAAGAAGCATCAGCAATGACCTATTGTGAATTGCAGGTACTTTCAGCTAGTGGTAACGCTGAAGGTCAGAGGGAGCAGAATGATATGCAATGAACAATCTGTGCAGTCAGGTAGAGGAGTAGTTTATGAAAGAAGAGAGGGTATGATGGAGAGGAAAGGGAAAACAATTTTGCGAAATTAGTATTAAGACCATAAATGGTGTTTAATAAATAATATTGACAATGAGCTGAAGCAGACCCAGTATTCAGGGCAAGAAACCATGATGTGGCGATAAGGAGATACTTCACTATTGTCTAAGGTCCTAAGAATACAATATTTTTTCTGTAAAATCCAAACTGAGGTTGCAGATTGGCCGAATGTGCAATAAACATAAACACATCTTTTGACCCCAAATTCCTCTGTCCAGAAATTACGGACAGGAAGCTGAGTGTTTATCCAGAAATGATGAGGCTGGTATATTGGCGCAATTCATTTCAAATTTTCTGCAAGTTTTGTACATCGTTCCAACACACGGAGGAATAGAAAATGGAGGTTTATTTTGATGTTGTGATTTTTCCTCAGCAATTTAATAGGCAATCTGCAAAAGCTCATGTATGCAAGAAGTTTTAGCAGATGTTGATTGAAGACATGCATTTTGTTATTTGTTTTAAACTTAAGAGTAGTCAAAATGGATCATTTTTCAAATAGTTTAATGAAGCCATTTGTGCAGTTGAGTTGGGAGGTTGGATGTGGAGGGGTTGGGGGGGGGCGGGTCGGGGCGTGGGTTGGGTGTTGCTCCTGGGACTAAACAATGTGTGGACAGGCCCTTATCCCTTCCACATCATCTGACCTGGGTCTGTTGCAAGGAATAATGATGCTTCTGTTAATGAGTAATGTTACCCAAATATGTGGAACTTGATAATTGTGTACTGCTGTCAGCTTAATACAAATACCTCCATGTATAATTGTGCTAAGAATGTATGTGTCCTATACAATTCAATAACAACATAGCTCCAGGCCTCATACCCACTGCAAATGATGAATGTAGAAAGCATTGCCAACATTAGCCTTATCAGATCAAATCGGATTGTTTTGAATTTCCCAGTATATCCTGTTCTGTAAGTTCTACAAATGAAAAGGCCATTTTTTTTGTATGGTGTTGGCATTGGAGTTGACATTTGGCCAACTGCCTAATTGAGATTGTAGCCTATCAGATAAGGTTGAACCTGTTGAAACCAATGGATGCTGTTTTCAAAGAGCTATTATAGCATAGGTTTTGGGAATACTTAAATCATGTTAACAGGATTCAACAATATCCTCTGAGCATTTTTATGACCAAAAGCAACAACTTGCCCTAAGATAACACCTTTAACATTGTAAAATGTCTCGAGCTGCTTTACAGGAGCATTATCAAAGAAAATATGAAGTGGGCCACTTAAGGAATTAATGAGGGCTGTTGGCCAAAAACTTCGTCAAAGAGGTGGATTTTAATGACCATCTTAAAGGAAGAGAAAGAGCTAAAGGCAGAAATGCATGGGGAGGGAATTCCAGAGTTTAGGGTCTAGGCAGCTGAAGGCAATCGTGGAAGGATTAAAATTGAGGATGCACAGGAGGCTAGAATTTCAGGAATGGACAGATCTCAAAGGGTTGTAGTGCTGGAAATGGTTGCAGAAATAGGGAGGGGTGAGGCTATGCAGGGATTTGAAAACAAGGATTCAAATTTAAAAATTGAAGTTTAAACATAGATCAGTGAACACAAGAGTAATGGGTAAATGGAGCTTGCTGCAAGTTAGCATATGGGCAGTAGAGTTTCCAATGAGCCAAATGTAGATTGTAGGTTGGTTGAATGTGCAATAAATGTAAACAATGTCTTGAGATCCCAGTGAAGGAAATGCTTTGATGTATTATGGCTGGGATCAGAGGCAGGCTATGCTTTGGAATGGAAGTAGCTGCTTTGGTGGTAGAGAGGATACAGGATCACAAGCTCAGCTCAAAGCGATTACTAACATATTAATCCCCTCTACTGAAAACTGTACTGTGTTATCAGGATTGATCTTTAACAAGATCTTTCTTTTGCATTTCTTTGCAGGGGTGCTGTTAGTTTCCTTTAGATCTTTTTACACTTCATGTAAGACTCAGGGGAGGTGGTAAGAGCAGGAGATTCCTGGAGAGAAAGTTGGAGTCTTTACCATCACTACCCATAGCTCTAGACTACAACATGCATGTAAAAATGCATGTTGCCACAGCAACCCACACTCCATGAGTGATCTGTAACACGCTAAGACTCAGAATAATGGTACAAATGGACTTTTTGGCTTATGATTGCTAACTACTGGTCACTGTAACCTGTTAACTGATGTCACTTTATTTATTAGGAACATAGGACTTAGGAGGATGAGTAGACTATTCGGCCCTTTGAGCCTGCTTTACCATTCGATAAGATCATTGCTGATCTGTTTATAGCCTCAACTCCACCTTCTTGTCTGCCATCCATTACCCTTAACTCCTTGTCTATCAAAAACCTGTCTAACTCTGCCTTGAATAAATTCAATAATCTAGCCTCCACTGCTTTCTGGGGAAAAGAATTCCACAGACTAACGAGAAATAAAATTCTCCTCATCTCCATCTTATTTTTAAACTGTATCCCCTGGTTCTAATCTCCCCCATCTGAGGGAACATCCTTCTGATATCCACCCTATCAAGTCCCCTCAAGATCTTACATATTTTAATATGATTAACTCCCTTTCTTCTAAACTCCAATGGGTATAGGCTCAACCTTTCTTCATAAGATAAGCCCTTCATCCCAGGAATAAGTTGAGTAAACCTTCTCTGAGCTGCTCCTGACACATTTATATCATACAAGTAAAATACCCCGTTAACTCTCACCACCTAAACACAATAAAACACTCAATTATTATACAGTTAACATTGCTTATCCTTAAATTGGTGTAGAGTAATGAGTTAACATCAGAAGCACATGATGCAACATGACTTAGTAACAGGGATCTGGAGGGAGGAGAAGGTCCAACCTCATACAGAGTTCCCAATATGTATATAGTAGCTGTAAACAAAAGCAATGGTTTTAAAAAACTACAGCCTCGAGCAGCTCACTTTGGGAGAATAGACAAGCCCCAAAGAGCCCTGTCTAGACCCTGAACACATGATGAATAAGTTGGTAGGTTTATTGTTGTTTAATAGGTTCCCTGTACAACGTTAATACACGAGGTCCTGTGGTGCCGTTGGTAGTATCCCTAACTCTGAGCCAGAAGCTCCAGGTTTGAATCCCATTCCAGAATTTGATGACCAAGGAAAGCGCATTTGTAATGTGGCCAAAACAGGTTGATTTTCGATCTGTCAGTCCTTCCATCACACTGCAATGGGAGGGGGTAAGAATGGGAGAAATTCCTGGTCAGCCAAGTGGTGGAGAGAATTTTGGAACCTCTAGCATCACTACCCACTTTTACATTCAAGTCGAAGTACATGTTGCCACAGTGGCTCAGACTACCTGAGTGATATGTAACATGCCACAACCTTACTGCCAATTTATCTTCCACTTGGACTGAACTGCATATTTTTGCCGAACTTTTTGATATTCTCTATTTTAATTTATTTTAAATGGGTTAATGCCTCCATTAGAATAGTAGATAGAAGAATGTCATATGAACACATTAAACATTTATCCACTAATATCACAAGCTTGTAATTTCCAAGTTTAGGTAAGTTATTTCTCATTATGATTCGAAGGGTGGATGATCTGTTTGATGCCTTAAGCATAGTTTCAACATAAGTAACATGTTATTCTCATCCTTTGGTCCTGAACTTCCTCTTGGTAGCCTCCAAAAAGATGGATCTGGCTGACCTCCTTAGAATGATATAAGATAGGGCTGTTTGTAGGTAACATATGGATGAGGTATGCCAAACAACCTGCCTTAATTCATCCAACCAGAGATATCCTCCAACTCCCCCCATGACACAGATCAAAATGGTTCCTGAGTTTTTACTTCCATTACTCTATCTGGAAGTCCGTACCACAAACTGATCACTTTTTCCATTAAAACCTCCTGCTATCAACCCTAAACTAGTCCTTGACCAGACTGAACCTGTGCCCTGTTCTCTTATTATAATAGTTTATGCTGAAGTGATTCTCTGAGACAGTTTGAGGATAAAAGGTGCCTCATGATGTTTTAGAGGCCATTATGGCTGCTAAGAGAATGGACCAAATGGAAAATCAGGGACTAAAAAATGCATGTGGAACAATCTTGGATAAAAAGGACAACTGATATTGGCATCAAAAAAAGGAGAAACTCTGTTTCTTCAGCTTATTTTTCTTACCGTAATGTAATTCTCTGCTACGGAGGTTGACTATTGTTGCTCTGACACAGAGTGACAAAATTTAGGCCATTTCCGGTTTCCAATGTCATATATTGTATTTATTTTTATAGATAAACTCATCAAGGGAATTGAGAAAACTGATGATGAGGTCTCATTTTCCTGTCACACTTCAAAGTGGCAGATTATCTTTCTAAGGGAGTTTTTTCTCTGGCTCAGGTCCAGGAAATCACCATTGTTTCTCGATCTTGAGCCTATAAATAATTCTTTATACACTGTGTTCTTCTAAAAATATGCATCAATAAAGTGGGACAAAACTTACAGTAGGCTATGCCAGTGTATTTCTCAAGATATTACACTAAAGATTGTTATTTTTTTCTTTTTTTCTAAACATGTTCTCTGTCCCCTCTCCTGGCAACGCCAATTCATTTTGGGGTAGAATTGCACAGCTGTCAGCAGTTTTCCCTCAGCCAAGTGCCCATTCTTCCTGGGAGAACTTTGTTAGTTAACCAGTCAGTAATAAGGGCTATCAAGATCAAGCCTGATCCTGCCTTTATCCAACATCTATACATATAGCAGATCATGTCAAAACCCAACAACATCTGGCTAAAAGGACAAAAACAGCAGGTCTATGACACCATCATCATTTCCAAGTTCCCCTCCAAATTAATTACCACCTTGAACTTGGGCAATGCTGTTTCCTAATCGTCACTGGGTCAAATTTCCTAATTGCAGTGATTCAAGAAGGAGGCTCACCACTACCTTGGTAAGGACAATCTTCTTTATTTTGTATGGCTTTAGGAGAGGAGGTTCTCATCACAGTTTTAATGTCAGGTTCCCTAACCAGTCTGATGCCCTCCTGGAGAGCAAATGTTGCTCCAGGGCGTTGCCATCAAACTCGAGTAGGTGGGTGAGATGTTAATATGTGCTCCATAGGTTGGTCAGGGTTTCGCAGTCACAGTCAGGTGAAGTTTTCAGGTGACCACATCAGCCATGTCCAGTCAGCATTCTATTGAGGGTTATCCAAGCGCTCCGGTGAGATTGAAGTCTGGCTGTTGAGATGTTGGGTGGGAGATTTTCTGCTCAAGCTTTCCTCCAGGTTTCATCAATGGTTTTTTTTAAATTCATTCATGGAAAGTGGGTGTCTCTGGCTGGGCCAGCATTTATTTGCATCCCTAATTGCCCTTGAGAAGTTGGTGGTGAGCTGCCTTCTTGAACTGATGCAGTCCATGTGGTGTAGAAGATCCACAGTGCTGTCAAGAAGGGAGTTCCAGGATTTTGACCCAGTGACAGAGAAGGAACAGTGATATATTTCCAAGTCAGAATGATGGAGGGGAACTTCCAGGCGGTGGTGTTCCCATCTATCTGCTGCCCTTGTTCGTCTAGATGGTAGTGATTGTGGGTTTGGAAGGTGCTGTCCAAGGAGCCTTGGTGAATTCCTGCAATGCATTTTGTAGATGGTACATACTACTGTGCATCAGTGGTGGAGGGAGTGTTTGTTTGTAGATTTGGTGCCAATCAAGTGGATTGCTTTATCCTGGATGGTGTGGAGCTTCTTGAATGTTGTTGGAGCTGCACTCAACCAGGCAAATGGAAAGTATTCCATCATGCTCTTGACTTGTGCCTTCTGGATGGTGGACAGGCTTTGGGGAGTCAGGAGGTGAGTTACTTGCCACAGGGTTTCCAGCCTCTGACCTGCTCTTGTAGCCATAGTATTTATATGGCTGGTCCAGCTCAGTTTCTGGTCAATGGTAACCACCACCTGGAAGTTCCCCACCAAGTCACTCACCATCCTGACTTGGAAATATATCGCCGTTCCTTCACTGTCGCTGGGTCAAAATCCTGGAACCCCCTTTCTAACAGCACTGTGGGTGTACCTACACCACTTGGACTGCAGTGGTTCAAGAAGGCAGCTCGTCACCACCTTCTCAAGGGTAATTAGGGATGGGCAATAAATGATGGCCAAGTCAGCGATGCCCACATCCCATGATTGAATAAAAAAAGATCGTGGAAAGGCTTTGGAGAATCAGGAGGTGAGTTACTTGCCACAAGTTCCTAGTCTCTGACCTGCTCTTGTAGCCAGTATTTATATGGCTAGTCCAGTTCAGTTTCTGGCCAATGGTAACACCCAGGATGTAGATAACGGGGATTCAGTGATGGCAATGCCATTGAATGTCATGGAGTTGGAGATTTTTGATTTGTGTCCAGGGGGGTTTTGTAGAGCCATTAGTGGGTTGGGTGTTCTCGAAGGTCTCTGTGGATGGGGAGGGCCAACTTGATGCTGATAAAAATTATTTCTCTGTGTTGCTGTATCCCGTCGAATGGCGGAAGGGGTGATAATTGACAGGACTGGTAACCACTGGGGTTGATCTCAGAGTTCCAGAGATTATCCTCATTACTTAGTGAAGCTATATGTCAATGAGTTTGGTGTGATCACTTGAGGATCGTATGGGTGCACAGCTGTTGAGAAGACCAGAGCCACAGTAGAAATATGATTTGGAACCCTAGCTCGTGCCAGCGAACTTACGGATGATGCTCACTCACGTCTTGGTCTTTTTGGCAGTCTTTTGGAGGTGTTGATGATTAGTTAGGAAACAGTAAAGGGTCACTCCAAACTAGGTGAGAATCGGGTCATGCAGTACTTTTTCTCCACAGGAGGTGACATTTAGGGTGTTGTGTGCCCGTTAAGGGCAATTAAGGATGGGAAATAAATGCTAGCTTTGTTAGTGACCCCTGAGAATTCCAACAAGAGTCATTGGGGAGCAATCATCAATGGAATTTCTAGTAGATATTTGCTCCGTCTCCTTGGTTCATACTCCGCGCCCCATGGACGTTGGAGTAGGATTGCATGAGCAACCATATTTGGTTGTTCTCATTTTGGTGGGTGAAGACTGGATCAGCCTTTGGAGTGCCTTGCTGTCTCTTTTCAAAAGCATTGGTGTGGGTGTACATTTGAAATCAAGTACGTTTTTTTATCATTATTTGTTCATAGGATGTGGGCATCACTGTTTCTGCCAGCATTTATTGCCCATCCCTAATTACCCTTGTTCAGAGGGTTTTCACAACAATCAGCAATGAAGCATAAGCCTAGATCTCTAGAATACTAGTCCAGTGACAATACCACTATGCCACTGCGTCCCCATGCTGAGCATTTTGCAGATGTCTTGGTACTATTAATGCTGGACCTTTTCTATGGAAAATCAGTAAACTTTAGAGATACAGATCATCTTAGAAACTCTTCAAATCAATGCAAAATACTGAAATCAGTTTTGGATAATACAGTGAACACGCTAACTGATCCTGAACAATAAAGTCGATCAAGCTGTGCCCCAGACATAGTATGGCTGAGAATCCTGGTTCTTACAATTTGGTTTTAAAATATTACAACTTAAAAAACATGGAAACTGAAATTGTCAAACACGCACTCAAGAAGTAGGCTTGTTTCATAGTACAGGTATTCCCATTTATTTACCAGTATGGATTAAATCATAATATTTTAAATTCTCGATTTATTAATTGAGATACCTGTGATGAAAATGGAGAACAGTGGTTCCTTGAATTCAGTCATATTGCTATAGGAATTATCATCAACTGCACTCAAAATTCAGATCTGCCAATTCCATCGTTCCTCCTAGTTAGGCATTGCATGCAAATTTGACCACTTTGCACTTGAAAAAAAAATCTTTCATGAGATGTGAACTTTGCTGGCCAGGCCAACAATTTGTTTTCCCCCTTATATTGGTATTCTTGCTCGTGTCCTGACAAGTGCAAGAAGTAAAGCTTAGACATGTCTCTTTATTTAGCAATACTCAAGTTCCCTACTATCAAACGACCATTATTAAAAATTATGAGCCAGTTATTATTCTACCCATTTCAAGGAGCTAGTGTAATTTAACATTTATCATAAATATGCTATTTATTTATAACTCTTCAACTATTCCCAATAAATTAGTTTGGCAGTTAAATCTTAGAGTACCTGGTGTTTTGATATTCTTCACAGAACAGGATAGATCCAATTGGTAAGGGATGGTTTTCTATTTGATAATCTGGTCACAATCAAAACCTAATTAGATATCAAAGCCAGTGAAGATATGGTTGAGGCCATAGTGCCTCATCCTACAAAAGTAGACTGAAACATCTAGATTAGAATAAGTGAACCAAAATGTAACATCCTCATCTATGTAATTAAGTTCTGTGTGTTGCAACATTTCCCTTGTTCACCCTATTACTGAAGAAGTGCATTGCATATACTGTGCCTGAGCCAGAAGAGGACAAGTCAAAGGGGTTTAAAATGGACAATTGTGTAGGTTTTTGTAGTTTACTCAGTGGTTTCAAAATCTATAAACTTACATGAAAAACATAATCTAAGACATGCATTTTTCATGTACACTGAGCATTAAAACATGAACATAGGAAACCAGGAGGAATCTATGATATGTCATCAATGACACCCTGTACTGCATCACACTGATTCAATGTATCTGCATAATTCATTGATAAAGGGGGATATGTGTACCACCCTGTGTAGCTGTAGTTTCTTACAATATTGCAAAAAGAAATTAGTTGAATGCATAGCACTGAACTCACCATACTACATTATGTATTTCCTCTTGAATGTTTGAGAATATTCTAAGCTGTGTATTGAATGTATTTTTTATAATCTCCCTTTCCTTTTTCCCCCCCTATATTTTGCATTGAGAAACAGAGTGGGACTCCCAAGAATTTCCCAGCCCCATTTCAAATCTGCATAGGGAAGGAGCATTAATTAATCCTCCCTCAGATTCTGTCTTCCCTTCCTAGCGGAGGACCATTTGTTCTGATTGCTACTTCCACTCACATTGAGAGTGGGCACTCAGCACATGGCTGATCACAGGGGCAAACCACCATTCTGTTCATTCATGGTGGAAGGCTTTGGTACTTCAACACATTGGTGCAGTGTTTTTGCTAGGGAGTTAGTTGTCAAAAACTGCCCAAAATGCACTGTGTTGGTTTTGCTATACCGGTGAAGTCATGTTGAAATTTCTACGCAACTTCATTCACATAAGCCCTAACTCCGGTGGGTGGAGAGCTGAACCCCACTGGAGAAACAGGCCCCACCACCATTTTAAGTGGCCGCGCCATTTAAGGCCCGCCCATTGTGACACCTGGTGGGAAGCACTATGCATTTCCTGTGCGGGCGAGGGGATTCCCCAAATGCGAGGGTGCGCTCTTTCCCACATGCACATGAAAGAGCGCACATCTCCCTGAGGCTAAGTGCTGCCTCAGGGAGATCGCTGAAAGCTTTATAAACTTTAAAAATAGAAAAATAAAAAAACCCTTAACATGTCCCCTTCATGTGACAATGCCACACGAGATGGGACATGTTAATAAATTTCACTAAAACTTTATTAAAGTTTTTTAAACCCTACATGAAACCTCATCCCGCTGGTGGATGAGGTTTCGTGTTTTTTCAGAAGCCCGCTGGGGTTCCTGGCCTGCCCGCCAGCCTTAAGGTCCTTTAATTGTTCTAATTATCCTGATAATGGCCTCAATTGGCCATTGACAGATCGGCGGGTGCACAGCTGATTTCGCTGTGCCCCCCACCTTCCTGAAGATTTAAATGGGGCAAGATGACATTGGGGGTTCTGGCCGACATCATCCTGCATCATTTTGCGTGTCGGTGAGTGGACCCCGCCCCCTGCTTGCTGATGGCAAAATTCAGCCCAGAATCTTCCGCGGATCAGTGCAATCAAGCACCGTAATTATTTATAATCAACTGATGGAGCAGAGTCAATGGGGCCTTGACATGAAGCGATATTAATGTCTATAATGTTATTAGAAATTATTTTTAAAATAGAATCATAGAGGTGTGTGGGCCTGTGTGTGTCTTAATTGGATTAAAGCCAGCTAGCCTGGGTACTTTGATATATGGAAAGAAGTAGGTTTGAAACGGTAATTAGGCAAACACAGAGAAGTTTAGAAACATAGGTGTCAAGGGGGCAATTTGCATTTTAAAATAAATCATTCAAAAAAATGGATGAAATATTGCACCTAGCTGGGAGACGCCAAGCAATGTGTTTATATTACTGATAAAATTAGTGGGATGAAAATGTCATTGTTAGAAGGTATAATGTTTAAAGCCTGGTTCAGGAGAATGGACTTTTGAACCAGTGTAAAGGATCATGGATACTCCAGTGTAGAGTGGTTATTGGCTCCACTCACATGAGCTGATATCTGAACAAGAATCCTATATTGTACCATTGCATTATCCTTTATATTCGCGCTTAAAGTTACTGAAGCTGATGCTCTTATTAATTTATAATGCCAACATTTACGTGGCCAAAAGATAAGAAATGTAAAGCAGGGTTTCTGTCCTATTGTCTACTCCCTCATTATGTTGTCCCCCTAAATGCAGTTATCGTAAATGCATATTCTCAAGTCATGCCTTTGTCTAAATAGTATTGGAAAATTACTTATTTTGCTTAACATCAAAAATCTGACGCACTAAAATTGGTGGCTTTAATCCTTGAAAGGGACTTCATTTTCAGAGAAAACAGGAAGATCTGCTTGCTTTTGGCACCGACAGCATTGTACAGTTGGACCCAACTGAGAGTTCAATTACAATTAAGTGCAATGAGAAATAGAACTGTTCTTCCTAATGGTTTATCTTTTGGAAATACCCTTAATTCCTTGTCCTTGCTCTCTATTTTTTGCAAACCATTGTATTGAGGTTCTTTGCAATGTAAATAGCAGAGGGCACGCAACCTTTCTGAAAAACTTGAACACAAGTTCACTATTGAAACAACTGCCTGAATCCAAACCATTTAGACACAGTTAACCATCACGTCCTAGTAAAGAAGGTTTAACTGCAGGGAGCTGGGACCCACTGTGATACGCAGCTGTGACCAGAAATAACTCCAGTCATTTCAGGGGTTGCTTAAAATGTGTTAAACGTATGTTTTGTCCAACTAGGTAGCTCAACATTCTTCAACTTACTTGGGGCAACAATCCTATAGTTTTTACATTCTGTAGTGCCTTTCTTGTCTTAAACATTTCAATGAATTTTCTGTGCTTTTGGTTCAAAATAAAGAGCTACCTCTGGATGTCAATTCAGAATATTTATTAACTTTAATTACCATTTAAGCTAATCAATAAAACAATCTGTAATGACTGGTCAAAAGGAAATTTTAATCCAGGCTTTTCATCATATCTGGAAAAAAGTCTCATCAATAAAAGTATTTCATTTAATTTAATTTACCGATATAGGCTATCATCTATGTATTCTCTGTCTTCTCCTGTTTCACTCTGTTCATTAGCAGTTAGCAACTCATCCAGGCAGTTTGCAAATTTCCCTGAAGGAATGAACATGTTTCCTGAAGTCCGCATGAAAACGTGGCATTAAGTGGGCCACCGAAGTCAACATTCAGCCCTGGTGTTGAGATTTTTATTTATCAATTTCTGTTTGGTTTTCAACACCTCAGAAATCAGATTTCAGATAAATTCCCATTTGTATCTTAACACAGCCCCCTCTCGAATGTTACCCCTGTCAGATTTAATGTTTGTGCATCTTTCATACTGAAAAACATGTTGGCTGTCCTGGGTGATGTATATCAACTCGCTTTTCCTTCCATTCAGTGAACTGCAGCTGTATTAATGTGAAGCAATGTTCTTTCCAGTGAATTCTAAGCTTGTATATGTTTGAATGGGAGTGATTGGTCATAATCATTTGTTTGAAGGTTGACTCCCTTCGAGGGAGAGAGAAGGAAAGAGATACGCAAGTCATGACTAATCAATAGAAAAGAAGGACAGATAGCCGGATCCTCATGTTATACACTTGAGATAATTAGAGTTAATTACCAAACATGAGTGTACTCATTTGCAATGGGAGAGTGCCAATTCAAAAAGAAGAGCAAGAATGACAAGTATTAAGAGCAGTACTTGACATTACCTTAAAGCATTTTCAGTCTATTCTTCAGTCTAAGTAAAATTGGTTTCCAATTCAAGGCAATTGGCATAAGTGCTTGTTCCAAGGAATGGAATTAAACCGCTTATCTTCTTACTGTTCACTTCTCATGATCATTTTCTCATTTGTGAACAAGAAATTGCTGTTTTCAGACATTGCCCAACTTTGCCCTTGCCCTCAGCTCATCCACTGCTAAAACCCTCATCCATATCTTTGATTATTCTAACGCCCTGCACACCTGCCTCCTTGGTTTTACTCTCCGCAAAATTCTGTTCCCTGTGTCCTAACTGGCACTGCGTCCCACTCATCCGTCTTCATTGTGCTCAGTGACCTATATTGGCTCTCTCAAATTTAAAATTCTCATCCTTGTTTTCAAATCCCTCCATGGCCTTGCCTCTCTCTGGATGGAATCTTCCTCTCTAAAGCCTAAATTCAGTGGTGGGTGCAGAAGTGTAAGTGACTCCCACTGGTGGGGGGCGGTGTAGGACAGCTGAACATGCGCAATCTTGCAGTGTTCAGCTCATTACTTATGCATCCGTGTGGAGCATGATGAATCTAGTACAGCTCTGGGTATTATACAGGTCAGTGTATTGTACAGATCTGGGTATTGTACAAGTCAGAGTATTGTACAGATCAGAGTATTGTACAGCTCTGGGTATTGTATAGCTCTGGATATTGTACAGGTCAGAGTATTGTACTGTTCGGGTTATGATACAGGTGAGAATATTGTACAGCCCTGGGTATTGTACAGGTCTGGGCACTAGATCAATGTTTTGTACAATTTAGGATAGGGTTGCCAATCCTCCAGGATTGGCCAGCAGTCTCCTGGAATTGAAGATCAATATGCAGGACACTGCTGTGTGTAACCCTGGCCCTGGAGAAAAATCATTGTGATATTAAAGAAGCTGTTTTTTTTCTGTTGTTTTCTTTGAACATTTCTCTTTACCAGATATTAAAATATTGAAAATGGGGGAAAAAGAACTGTCAGAGAGACAGTCAAACATCATCCAATTGGGTAATGAGTCTTTTTGCTTTCCAGTTGGTGTAGGAAGGCTATGGGACACAGGGATGAATGTGTTGGCTAAATAATGGCTGGAGCATGGGGCAAGTCACCTGGTGAAACTTCCATCACAGTTCGTAGCCCTAGTTCAGGGTATTGCTAGATCAGTGTTTTGTACAGTATGGTGTTTGTACAGTTCCATGCGTTGTACAAATCTGAGAATTGTACACGGAGTGTAGTTAACAGGTCAGAATATTTTAGTGTATTGTACAGGTCAGAGTATTTTACAGTTCAGTGTACTGTACAGTTTAGTTTATAGTATAGTTCAGAGTATTGTATAGATCAGAGTATTGTACAGCTTAGGGTGTTTTATTTTATGAGGTGGGTAACTCATATATACATACTCTGAGCCACCTGATGACGTGGTGACAGTTCTACTGAAAATCAGGGCATATATAACAGAGCTCGGGCCTGCAGTGTTCTGGGAGGGCCAGCACCTCAGGACAACACAGAAAGTTGAAATACAGTACCAGTTTTTGTCAGCACACTCTGACCAACAGACACCAGGTGATGAATGATAGCGTGAAACACTGATAGCTGGTACATGTCAATTGATGCCTCTCTCCGGGAATTCACCACTTTCAGTAGCAGAAGAATGTAAAGAAAGAAAGACTTGCATTTATATGGTGCTTTTCACAGCCATCGAATATCTCAAAGCACTTCACAACCAGTGAAGGACTTTTGAAGTGTAATCACTGTTGTAAAGTAGAAAACAAGGCTGCCAATATGAGCACAGTAAGCTCCCACAAAGAGCAATGTAATGGTGACCAGTTAATCTATTTTTGTGATGTTGGTTGAGGGATAAATATCAGCCAGGACACAGGGGATGATTCCTTGCTCTTCTTCAGAGTAGGGCAATGAGATCTCTTACAACCACCTTGAGCAGTCTTATGTAGCTTCAGTTTAACATCTCATCCAAAAGACAGCCTCTCTGGCAGTACAGCACTGCCTCAGTGCTGCAGAGGTATATCAGCCTTGATTTTTGCACTCAAGTTGGACTTGAGACTAGAACCTTGTGATTCAGAGACAAGAGTGCTACCCACCGAGCCACAGCTGATACATATACTCCACATCCCAGCACATCCCCCCACCCCCCCCCCCCCCCCCCCCCCCCCAACTCACCTGTGCAGGGTATTAGTACACACAGAACAAAAACGGAATTACCTGGAAAAACTCAGCAGGTCTGGCAGCATCGGCGGAGAAGAAAAGAGTTGATGTTTCGAGTCCTCATGACCCTTCGACAGAACTTGAGTTCGAGACCAAGAAAGAGTTGAAATATAAGCTGGTTTAAGGTGTGTGTGTCAGGGGCGGAGAGAGAGAGAGAGAGAGAAGTGGACGGGGGTGTGGTTGTAGGGACAAACAAGCAGTGATAGAAGCAGATCATCAAAAGATGTCAACAACAATAAAACAAAAGAACACATGGGTGTTAAAGTTGGTGATATTGTCTAAACGAATGTGCTACTTAAGAATGGATGGAAGGGGACTCAAGATATAGCTCTAGTGGGCGTGGGGAGAGCATAAAATATTTTAAAATATTTAAAAATAATGGAAATAGGTGGGAAAAGAAAAATCTATATAATTTATTGGAAAAAAAAGGAAGGGGGAAACAGAAAGGGGGTGGGGATGGGGGAGGAAGCTCACGACCTAAAGTTGTTGAATTCAATATTCAGTCCGGAAGGCTTTAAAGTGCCTAGTCGGAAGATGAGGTGTTGTTCCTCCAGTTTGCATTGGGCTTCACTGGAACAATGCAGCAAGCCAAGGACAGACATGTGGGCAAGAGAGCAGGGTGGAGTGTTAAAATGGCAAGCGACAGGGAGGTTTGGGTCATTCTTGCGGACAGACCGCAGGTGTTCTGCAAAGCGGTGGCCCAGTTTACGTTTAGTCTCTCCAATGTAGAGGAGACCACATTGGGAGCAACGAATGCAGTAGACTAAGTTGGGGGAAATGCAAGTGAAATGCTGCTTCACTTGAAAGGAGTGTTTGGGCCATTGGACGGTGAGGAGAGAGGAAGTGAAGGGGCAGGTGTTACATCTTTTGCGTGGGCATGGGGTGGTGCCATAGGAGGGAGTTGAGGAGTAGGGAGTGATGGAGGAGTGGACCAGGGTGTCCTGGAGGGAGCGATCCATACGGAATGCCGATAGGGGGGGGTGAAGGGAAGATGTGTTTGGTGGTGGCATCATACTGGAGTTGGCGGAAATGGTGGAGGATGATCCTTTGAATGTGGAGGCTGGTGGGGTGATAAGTGAGGACAAGGGGGACCCTATCATGTTTCTGGGAGGGAGGAGAAGGCGTGAGGGCGGATGCGCGGGAGATGGGCTGGATACAGTTGAGGGCCCTGTCAACGACCGTGGGTGGAAAACCTCGGTTAAGGAAGAAGGAGGACATGTCAGAGGAACTGTTTTTGAAGGTGGCATCATCGGAACAGATGCGACGGAGGCAAAGGAACTGAGAGAATGGGATGGAGTCCTTACAGGAAGCGGGGTGTGGGGAGCTGTAGTCGAGGTAGCTGTGGGAGTCGGTGGGTTTGTAATGGATATTGGTGGACAGTCTGTCGCCAGAGATTGAGACAGTCAGGTCAAGGAAGGGAAGGGAAGTGTCAGAGATGGACCACGTGAAAATGATGGAGGGGTGGAGATTGGAAGCAAAATTAATAAATTTTTCCAAGTCCCGACGAGAGCATGAAGTGGCACCGAAGTAATGATCGATGTAGCGGAGAAAGAGTTGTGGAAGGGGGCCGGAGTAGGACTGCAACAAGGAATGTTCCACATACCCCATAAAGAGACAGGCATAGCTGGGGCCCATGCGGGTACCCATAGCCACACCTTTTATTTGGAGGAAGTGAGAGGAGTTGAAGGAGAAATTGTTCAGCGTGAGAACAAGTTCAGCCAGACGGAGGAGAGTAGTGGTGGATGGGGATTGTTCGGACCTCTGTTCGAGGAAGAAGCTAAAGGCCCTCAGACCATCCTGGTGGGGGATGGAGGTGTAGAGGGATTGGACGTCCATGGTGAAGAGGAAGCGGTTGGGGCCAGGGAACTGGCAATTGTTGATGTGACGTAAGGTGTCAGAGGAATCACGGATGTAGGTGGGTAGGGACTGGACAAGGGGAGAGAGAAGGGAGTCAAGATAACGAGAAATGAGTTCTGTGGGGCAGGAGCAAGCTGAGACGATCGGTCTACCGGGGCAGTTCTGTTTGTGGATTTTGGATAGGAGATAGAAGCGGGCCGTCCGAGGTTGGGTGACTATCAGGTTGGAAGCTGTGGGAGGAAGATCCCCAGAGGAGATGAGGTCAGTGACAGTCCTAGAAACAATGGCTTGATATTCAGTGGTGGGGTCATGATCCAAAGAGAGGTAGGAGGAAGTGTCTGCGAGTTGACGCTCAGCCTCCGTGAGGTAGAGGTCAGTGCACCAGACAACAACAGCACCACCCTTGTCAGCGGGTTTGATGACAATGTCGATGCTGCCAGACCTGCTGAGTTTTTCCAGGTAATTCTGTTTTTGTTTTGGATTTCCAGCATCCGCAGTTTTTTTGTTTTTATTAGTACACACAGTCCTATTTACTTTCACTCAGCACTTGAAATTAACCTGTGCCAGTATTATTGTACATTTGAATAATGTGGCATGAATTTTTAAAATGCTTTTCTTGCCAGGTGGCATGCTGCCACATTAGATGGTGTGGTGCCCCATTCATACCCTGGAGAGCTGAGGAATAGATTTAGAGCTCTGTTCCACCACAGACACACACCCTCCAAAACCACTGTGTTCCAATCTCAGTGCTACAATTGTGAAAGTGACAACCCAGAGCCATTTGAATCATAGAAAGTTTATGCACCGAAAGAGGCCACTCGGCCCATCGTATCTGCACCAGCCAAAAAACGAGACACCCCCCAGCCTCATCCCGCTTTCCAGCATTTGGTCTGTAGCCCTGCAGGTTCCGGCAATTCAGGTGCATATCCAGACACCTTTTAAATGAACTGAGGTTTTCTGTCTCTACTACCCTTTCAGGCAGTGAGTTCCAGGCCCTCACAACCCTCTGGGTGGAAAACATTTTCCTCATCTCCCCTCTAATCTTTCTACCAATCACTTTAAATCTATGCTGCCTAGTCACTGACCTCTCTACTAGAGTGAACAGGCCCTTCCCATCCACTCTATCCAGGCCCCCACAATTTTGTACATTTCAATCACATCTCCCCTCAGCCTCCTCTGTTCCAAGGAGAACAACCCCAGCCCATTCAATCTTTCCTCATAGCTACAACTTTCCGGTCCTGGCAACATCCTCATCAATCTCCTCTCTACCCTCTCGGTTGCAATTACATCCTTTCTGTAATGAGGTGACCAGAATTGCACACATCTCCCCACAGAGAGTGAGAGTTAATGTAGACACGAATCACCAATCAATTGCTCGTGCACAAACCTCACAGGCACTGGCCAAAGAATATTTCCTAGGCAGTTTTCCATGGTATTGCACAGAGTAGGAAAGGGTGCAGCACTTCTAGCTTCACTGCCTTGGTAATAACCTGGCAGACCTGATCACCCCTCTGTCGTTCAACCCCCCTAAATTTCATCCCATTGATTTCAGTAGGTAAGGGATCGATGTCCCAGGTGACTGTATAAATGGTGCCATTGAAAATTAACCCCCTCCGATATCCACCTTGTGGGATCTTCACGTTAATGGGGTGGGGTAGCTGGTAAGGGATAATTGGACCAGATTTGTCGACATAATTCAGCACCCATTTCAAAGTCACGTATTCATAGAAACCTGCAGCACTGAAGGAGGCCATTTAACCCATCGTGCCTGTGCTGACTCTTTGAAAGAGCTATCCAATTAATCTCACTCCCCTGCCCTTTCCTCATTAACCTGCAGGGATTTACCTTTCATATATGTCCCCAATTCCAAATTGAGATCTACTCTTGAGTCTGCTTCCAGTGTCCGTTTAATCAGCGAATTCCAGGTCATTACAACTCTATAGGTTTAACCATTCCAATACTCCCCTGGCCAATCCCCTCCCTCATCTTCTGCTCATTCTGCTGACACAGAACCTTGCTGCCTATATGTCCTGTCATCACCCGTTGTGCTCACTGACTTACATTGGCACCCAGTCCAGCAAAACCTCGATTTCAAAATTCTCATCCTTGTTTTCAAATGCCTCCATGGCCTTGCTGTTCCCTATCTCTGTAACCCCCTCCAGCCCCACAGCTCCGGCCTTTTGCACACCCTTGATTTTAGTCACTCCATCGCTGTGCCTAACCTGTGGAATTCCCTCCCTAAGCCCCTCTGGTCCTCGAGCTCTGTCTCTACCCTTTAAGGTGTTCCTTAAAAGCCAACACTTTGACCAATCTGCTTTCGTATCTGCTTCTGTGGCTCAGTGTCAAATTTCCTTTCATAACGCTCACTGTGATGTACCTTGGGATGTTCAAGGCGCTATGCGAATGCAAGTTAAGAAGAAACTGTCATCCCCCCTCTGGTTATTTTTCCAATGACATTAAATCTGGGCCCTTGGTTACCAACTCGGTTTGTTTCAGTAACTTCGGTGGTTTAAGTTTATCAACCAGCTTGACTTCCCTGCAGTGCAATTAGCTAAAAACATTCACTGACAGAAGGGCAGCTGAAATCTCCTACATCTTCATCCATCACATCTGAATGTATGGTAAACCGAAGGCAGCACAGCCGAGGGTCCTGTTCCACTCCTCATGCACTGCTCAAGCCTCAGGAAGGTTGTTATTTATCAAATGCCCTTTAATTCGAGCTCAGTTAATTAAGACTGAATGTAAAAGGAAAACTGCTAGGAACCAAGTTAAAGTTTCCCGTGTCAACGGCATCCAGCCGCTTCATGCTGACTGAATTTGAATTAAAACATTGAAGTTGTCGACAGCTCTGGCACTCCTTTAACAATGGGAAATCTTTAAATTCTGTTTGTGAAGTGACTGATTTTTCTCTGCAACTTGCAGTTCAGAATCCACATTAATTTAAACAATGTTTCTTAGCAAAACAATTACTCCACCACTGTGAAAATCAACTTTAAAAACATTCAAATTAACAAGCAATTGTCTTTGGCTTAGTGGTCAATTAACTATCCCCCTCTGGACTTAACTAACGTGACTATTGTTGAATACAAGTGGAATTCCATCCCAACTTGGTCATACATCGTCATGCTTCATTGATGAGACTCTCTACCGAACTGAACAGCATCTTCACCACATGGACTGCAGCGGTTCAAGGAGGCAGCTCACCACTACCTTCTTGGGGCAATTAGAGATGAGCAATAAATGCCGTCTCTGGGCCCACTTCCTGTGAATGCATTAATAAACACGGGGCATCAAGACCATGTGTAGCCTTCAGGTGCCCTGGGGGTAATGAGTAAGTTGTTATGGAGTTGGGGGTGGACTAGCCCTGCCCACTACCCCACATGGGTGGAACAACTCCAGCGCATGGGACACGTGGGCAGCACTGCTGGGTCAGAAAGGTCATGAGTTCAAGACCCCTCCACAGACCTTGAGCACAAAATCTAGGCTGGCGCTCCCAAAGCAACACTGAGAGAGTGCTGCACTTCCGGAAGTGCCATCTTTCAGGTGAGACGTTAAACTGAGACCTAACGGTCAACCATGTAGGCCAAACCAAGGGTAGCAGATTTCCTTCCCTAAAGGGCATTCATGAACCAGAAGGCTTTTTACAACAATGGATAATAGGTTCGTAGTCACCATTACTGAGACTAGCTTCATATTCCAGATTTTTAATTAAATTGAAATTCTACCAGCTACTATGGGTCCTGGATCTATTATTCTGCAGGCTGAAGCAAATGCGCCATCTGGTGAGCAGTTGCTGTTAATGCCAGTTGCTAATGGCCAAACTCCACTCCCCATTGCAGGATCCCATAATCCATTGTAAAATAGGGATTTAAGGAGGACTGCTGCAGTGGATTTAAAACAATTCATGAAAATTTTCAGCGCATCCTCTTTCTCTTTCAATTCAGTAAAGAGGTGACAGTTAAAATAAAAAATGTCAGTGTTCCAAAGGAAATTGACATGGATATGCTGTAAATTTGGAGCACTATGTACACAAGAGTACAGTTAATACATGTGTCACAGATGCTAGTGAATAAACAGCCAGGTTTCCAAGTGTGGATGTGGTGCATTTTGGCAGCTGATGTTTTTCTTGGCATCTTGGTGGAAGGTTGTTCAGCTCCCCTTGGCTCTGAAGGTGTCGAATTATTTGGGAATGGGTTATTTTCTCTGTGTGTGTGTTCTTCTCTCCTGCAGCCCCTGTGACAGGTTGCTTTGGAAACGTGTCCAGGTCGGGACAAAAAAGCCAATGCTGGGAATGGTGTGACCGAGCTGCTGGGCAGTGAACCCATGGATGATGAGTTAAGGTTTAGTGTCCAGTGCAGGCTGGAGGTCAAACCTGTGACCACCCCCCCCTAGTTTGTGTGGCTTTACACAATGGTGCTAGGACATCCAAGCAAGACAGCAGCCCTGCAAACAGAAGCAAGCTTTCACCTACAACACAAGGTACCACACCTGACACTTGCCGCAACCACAGAAGGGTGACAAGGTCTAGATTAGGGAGCTCAAGAGAGCAGGTACCGAAGGTTCATTAGAAAGGACGAGGACCAACCTCGGTCCCACCTGGTTGGCACCGCAGAGGGCACAGTCAGGAGAAACAGGAGGAGTCTCCTCCTTATCCCTAGATTGCCCATTCCCACTGTGCAGTGGAGGGATGTTGAAGAAGATACCCGGATGCCTGAACAACCTCCAAACCAACAGAAAGAACCAGCAGAGACTACCGCTCCGCCAAGTCATGCAAATGAGATATAGAAGGGTGATAGAGCCTTTGGACTGACTGAAGCTTTGAATTCAAGGATTTGAGGGGGGGAGATGGGATAGTGATAATGTAGCAATGACAATGTATACTCACTTACCCATCTGAACGAGTCTGAGGTGGTGCCAACTACTATATGGGGCCCAAACCTTTCTGGAGTAGGGAATCCCATGGTAAGTCAGATTTTTACCTCACGCTTTAGCTCGAAATAGTCTTTAACTTGTTAATAGTGAGAACTGATACTATGGATGATTAATAGCAAGGGCTACAGGGAACCTGGGAACTCAGGGAACAGTAAGACCAACAGCCTGACTCCTTAACCTACCAGGTTTAAAGACCAAGAAAGAAACAGAAGTGATGGCAGAGAGAGAGAAATAGGGTGAATTAGAGTCATATCAGATATTGAGAGAGAAATAAAGAGAGGGAAAGGAAGAATGGATGAAAAGAGAAAAAATGAGACTGAAAGAAAAGGTAGGAAAAAATGCTAAAACAGGTGAGGATTTAACTGGGTGTGACTTTGTCAGCAAATTCTGGCCTGTGGGAGAGGATGGACTAATTCCAAGCTGTGAGCTGCTGTCATGGTCACAGTTGCTGCTCACACTCGCACTGCTGTCACACTTTGATCTGTGCATCCACCTCCAAGCACAAGAGGACCTTGTGGAATTTGCATGGAGATGATTGCAAATTTGAGGCTGCAAAGGTCTGAGGGGTCTGAGTACCCCCCTCTCTCTCCCCACCCCACCCCCCCCCCCCCCCCCCCCACCCACCCACCCCCCACCCCTTCTCTTCCTGGCTGGGGTCCCTGGAGCATAGGGTCAGACAAATTATCACTGTCAGCTCCCATGCTGAGGCTGGAGAGGGGAAAGTTTGCTGAGGAAGTTCACCAGGGTGTCGGGGCGAGGGGGGTGGGGGGATCGGGATAATCTCTCTGTGCCGACATTGCAGAGTGGAATGAGTCTGAAAGCCATGTGGTGGGTCAGGGTGACCGGTTTTCAGTGGGCCATGAAGGGAGGTGTGATTGACGCCTTCTGCAATAAATTTATTACCCGTGCAGTTCTGAGGACTGGACATGCTCAGGATGTTCAGGAACACGGGGCCCCCTTTTCATTTAGATCTTTCTACTCAGTTTGAGGCAACTGTGTACTCAGGTGGGTTGAATCTATTTCATTCTCTTCGGCATATTCATGCACTAAGCAGAGAGAATGAACTGATACGCATGCTTTCTCACTAATTTCTGTTTTGCTTGTGCTAATGAAAATGAAGTGTGTGATTGCTGAGCCCAGAGGTAGCACGTGGCCTATCCTTCAGACTTACATTTATATAGCCCCTGTCACAACCACAAGGTGTTCCAAAGCGTTTCACGGCCAATGAAGCAGTCACTGTTGTATTGTAGGAAACACAGCAGCCAATTTGTGCACAGCAATCTCCCATAAATGACAATATGATTGGCTTTGGTGATATTGCCCAGAACACCATAGAGGGGTCCCCCCTCTGCTCTTCTTTGAAATAGTCCTGTTCTGTTAGGGTTTTGAAATGCAACAGTACTAGACATCCTATCTGGCTTGCTGTAGTCATGTGACCTCGGCCATGCAGAAAGCTCTGTGAACTGCCACTTACAGATGGGAGTTTCCAAAGTCACCAAAGGTGTTAATAAAAACAGAAAATGCTGGAAAAATTCAACAGATTTGGCAGCAACTGTGGAAAGAGAAACAGAATTAACGTTTTGAGTCCGTATGACTCTTCTCTCAAGATGGGTCGTATGGACTCGAAATGTTAATTCTGTTTCTCTCTCTAAAGACACTGCCAGACCTGCTGAGCTTTTCCAGCATTTTCTGCTTTTATTTTAGATTTCCAGCATCTGCAGTATTTTGCTTTTATCACAACAGGTGATTTTTTTTCTATATATAGTGTGACCCGGTTACTTAATTCTTTATTGTGACTTCAGGATTTGAGAACATTCTTTCATGTGACCAATGCTGATGAGGTTTGGTATTTTGGAAAATTGGTATTATCCAATTATGTCTAAGTTAAGAACTGGTCTGTCCCCCGTGCTGCTTGGGCCCAGGACCAGGCAAATCAACGGGTGGAATCGTCCCAGGTTTGCACTAAGTGCGGTAGCGGGCGGGTAAAATGACATTTCACCCTTTCAGCTGCAATGGCAGCTTTTCACGCCATAACATCCCAAACCTGCCATATTATTATGCACTCCTGGGAAACACGTCGTTTCCATGACTGGTGGGCTCTCATTCGCCCTCTGCGCCATCACCTCACTGTTACATCAAGCTGGGCACCGTATTTAAAGTTCAGACGCGTGCACACATCTCAGCGCTTCCAGCCCATGACTGTCCACAAAAGGCAAAAAGACTGTAGTCCCCAGGTTTAGTGATGCGCCACTAGAACACCTTTTGGATGCTGTGGAGGCCCACCATGATGTTCTCTACCCCCACTCTGGCTCCAGCACGGGCAGCAACATTACCATTCCGGCTTGGTAGGCAATGGCAGTGGTGATCAGCGCCAATGCTGCACAGAAGAGGTTGGCCATCCAATGCAGATAGAGGATGAATGATCTCATCTGCGCAGCCAGGATCTGGCAACCATCTCATCACTCTAAACTCACCCACTCAAACCCATCACACATTCACTGGCATCTCACTCACTGCCAGCTCAAGGGACATCACCACTCACTCTCTCACACACAAACCCTCACATACATCCCCACCTGGCCTCATCTCCTCTGGAGGCTGCCTCCTCATCTCTCACCACCTTGAGGCTACTTGCACAGAACAACACACACCCTGGGATACCCTCCTTCCCAGTACAGCTCTCATCCTGCAGCCTCTTCCCTTGCCTGAGGCCACTTCTCCCCATTCCCCAAGCAAGCCCTTGCTCTGCAGCCATTCAAAAGCCACCCACATATGGCTGGTCTGGTAGGTAGAGATCTGCCCGTGAGCATCCTCTACAAGTGATGGTGGTGCTGTCTGTGAAGCCTGGCGCTGATGACTGTGAGTACTGCCTGAAGCAAGTTAGGCAAACAAACCTCAAAGTCCCAAGCGAAGTGCAGCTCACTAGAGGGGGAGGATAATTCTGGTGGGCTGGCCTAATAATGATATACAGATGTATTCCAGTAAGGTTCCTGATGTCTGATGGCAGGAAATGCGACCTGCCTTTGGTGGGCTAAGCAGGCAATTGCAAACTGGTTTCACACCGTTGTGAAACCGATCATGTCATATTGTCCGCTCATGCCACCGAACACGCCCGGCACTGGCGGGCACCAGAAAATCCCAGCCAACATCTGTGGGCTTCCTTCAGCTGAAACACAAAGGGCCAGAAAAGCACAGCGACCCAGCAGCATTTGTGTGTGTGACAGAGAGAGACAGAAAGAGGAGAAATCGTAACGCATTGGACCCAAACCCTGTGTCGTATCTGAAAAAGATGATTGAACATTGAACTAGGATCTGTACAAAAGGAGAGAGGGTGGGAGAGTGGAATTCATAACAGGAATAGCAGCGATGGAAGTGTTATGTATCCTTGTTGTCTTTTGGGTCCCTGGTGTTGTTAATAATCAAACTTTAACCTTGGAAAGATCAGAACTTTTTATCTTTAATTTGTCATGCTGCCTTCAATAGAAGGACCAGTTTGAACTGGTTCTGTTATACATCACATCAGTCTCTAGTGCAGCTGTGCAATGTGACCCCCTGGAACACTTATACATAACAATTTGTTCCCAACTATTTACAAATATTTACAGATAATACAACAATATATAACAGGAATGATCCGTGAAGAGCAATGGATCACATTACTGAGCTATCAGGCACTCAGAAAAAGTGGAAAGGACATTAAAGAGTGTAAGAGAACCCTCAGGAGAGTGACAGAGTGAAATTGAGACAGTTGGTGGCAAAGCAGGTTTGAGGCCGACAGCCTGAAGAGAGCAATATCAGGAACATAGACTCCTCCACTATGAAGAAGATCCACTCCAAACACTGATCCAATTTGCCTGCTACCCCTCCCCAACAGTACAGGTCCATCCCACATCACCAGCTTCTCCTGTAGTAAAGACAGCTGGGTCTGTTTCAGGCTGTGTGCATGGCTTGCTCTGTCACCATGGTTGGGCTTGTAACCCTTTGCTTGTGTTGGCTTCTGGCTCAATGAGATTTCATTTAATCTATGAGTGACTTGAAGATACCCTGTATTTAGGTTTTCTTGAAACTATATATTTAGAACTATTTATGTCCAAGGACTCATGGCAAGTACATTGTTCTCTGGGCACAGACTGTTCAGTATCTTGTTCCCTTGGTACCTCTTGGTCAACTGACCCTGACATTGTGCTTACTTCATCATTAACATCATTGTCTAATCAGCATAACCATTAACCCTTTACTCTACATATTGAAGTCTGCTGTGATTAAAGGTAGCGTTAATGCCAGAGGGAGTGCTGTTCTTTGCACTTGTGTTAAGTTTCATGGGAACTGTGTGGAAGGCCAAAGATGGAGACGGAATGAAATGAGGAATTAAAGTGGCAGGTAACAGGTTGCGCTTGTGGGTAGAAAGGAAATGTTAAACAAAGCGCCTAATTTATTTCGAGTGGAAAGAATGTTACACCACAGATACTGAACCACACTTTAGTTGTACGATTCAGGACAACAGAGGCACCAGGACAGAACCTTTGTACTGTGCCAAACCTTTCCTGTGAGAAATGGTGCTGCAATGAACCGAATCATCGATAACATTTCACACTTTTATTTTGTTCATTTTGTTTTAATGGCTCATTAATGGCGTGCAGTAAATGTCAGGCCTGGTGTAAGTTCAACAGTGCTGATTCTTTGACAATATGTGAATACTTTTGGCTGGGATTCTTTGTTGTCAACTGGATGTAACACATTTCATTCATCTTACTTCAAAAGAAATGTTAGCAGCATGTTCCAAAGTGTTTGCCACAGAAGGAGTGTGAAGGACAAAGCCTGTACCCTCTGACAAAGGGTGGATAACTATATTTTCTTCTGTACTACGACATCGCAGTTTATTTGGATGATTTAGAGCTTTCTCTCTGTATCCTCATGGCTGAGATAGGGGTCACAATCGAGCAAACACAGCCCCCTCTCCAATAGATTTTCTCCTGGGCAATAGCCAACTGCATGGAACCAAAGTTCAGCTGCAGTCAGCACTTCAAAGGAAGACAGAAGATGTAAGATGATTCAATTACCTCTCCTTTCTCCAAAGCTCCGGTCCTTTGGCTCTCCCAGATTGGGACGTTTGCAACTTTCCCTTGCCTGGCCCCCTGGTGATTAACAGCCAGTTTCCACTTCTCCCCCATCGCACTTGGTGCCCTAACATGCCTGAAGACTTGGCTTATCCCTCCTCATGCAAATACCAGGCATGGAATGGAGTTTGGTTACTCAGCCACCCAGTTATATAAAGGTGCGAGCTGTGGCTCAGTTGGCAACACCCTCACTGGTGACTTAGAAGGCTCTTGGTTTGAATACCACTTTGGAGACTTGAGCATAAAATCCAGGCTGGTGCTCCAGTGCAGTACTTAGGGAGCGCTGGCGATGTCTTTCAAGTGAGACCTTAAGCCACTGCCCTCTATGGTGGATGTAGAGGACCTCGTGGCACTATTTGAAGCAGAGAAAGGAAACTATTTTCCCTGTTAGTTTTCAATACACAACCAAGATGACTAAAACAGGTTAACTGGTCATTATCTCACTGCTGTTTGTGGGAGCTTGCTGTGTGCAACTTTGGAATATCCTGGGGTTGGGAAAGGCGCTATATAAATGCAAGATCTTTCATTCTGTAATAATGTTACATGAAGACTTGAGGATAATGGTCTGGACAAGGCTAATCCCTCAAGTCATCTGATTGAAAAATAAAGGTCAATGTTCAAGTTAAGCAGAATTCCCAGCTCACCAGAGAAGTGCGGATCGAACGGCTGGCAAAATCAGTCCTCTCCAGTAATTACAGACAACACCACAAGCTTTCTACCAAAAAAAAAATAACTGACAAATAATAGGCCTTTTGAACAAAACAGAATAAAGAATATTTTTGGGCATTAATCAACAAGGTTGTGACATCAAATGAACTTAAAATCAAATGGGGAATGAACTCAACTGGGATTGGTTTGAACGTGCTCTTTAAGAATTTGACGTGCTCCTTTAAGGGGCATTTATTGCCAGGGGATTGTTTTTTTAAAATCTTTCCCTCCTATTCCCATATACCCAGCACAAGCTCTATTTTAACAAATGTTCTTCCACATTATGACTTTCTAGCCTGGTTCCCACAGTTCACAATTGGCCCAACCATTCCATTGCCAACTGGATAAAAGATTACTGAGGCTATTTTTGTGTGGCTGTTTGAATTATATATTTATTATTTGCGAGGTTATAGGATCCACTTGACTGTTCCTGAAAAGTAAGAATTCAAAATGTTCACAGAAAATGAAAATGATGTACAATCTTTGTCGATGTCTCTCTAATCTTTGTTGTGGGTTGATCGCAGCAATGGCCTGGGGACTAATGTTTAATTCCTTAATACTTCAGGCCATTCATGGAAGGTTGAGAACCTTAAGATGCCTCAATCTTGTTGGACAGAAATGTTCCCTTTTCCTTCAACCAATTTCTGACCAGGAGTTGACTGGAATGATACCCTCTCTAGGGAAGAACACCTGCCTCATCGGTATTACCAATGAGACAGTTTTTGTGAATGAAATTTATAATTTGTGTCTGAAACCTGGCGTTGGGAAAGTTAAGATTTAACGATAGCGCTTAGACAAGCTAGTAATGAGAGGGAGGGCAGGGTGAAGCGATGAGCCCAGTAATTAGAAGGGAAGTGTAATGGGCCAGGTAACAAGAGGGAAGAGGATACTAGGACTCAATAATGAGGGAGGGATAAGTATTGAGACCTTTAGCAAAGGGATGGATAGAGGGGTCAAGTAGACTAGGGAAGGGATAATGGGCTCCAGAAACTAGGAGAAGAAATCAACTGAGGGATAATCTTGATAACAGGACCCAGTTACTGTGTGGAGTCAGTACCAGGGCCCAGAAATTAGCAGAGTGTGAGAAATGGGTCATCCAGAAATAGGGGACGCTGGGATCCAGTAAACACAACACAGAGGGGTAACTGGCTTAGCAACTGCAAATGGAGGGGAAATATGGTCTGGGAACCAGGGAAGGGCAACTTAACATCGAATCGGTATAACTTCAGTCCAATGCTAAGGGTTAAAAATGCCCTGAAAGGGCTGTTGGAATTTATGCAATATCGGGACTATTCTGAAATAGGTTTTGATGCTCCCTAAACAACCGCCTTTTTGGGTAAATTGGTTTAGGTGGACTCAGCCGTAGACCTAATACTCATAGGGCCATTCCTGGGCCAATGACCCAACGACCTGCCCCTCTTTAGTGGTCAGCTGTCCCTGCAGAGACAGGCTTCTGTGACTGGTCCGCAGCCAGCAGGGTGGGGACAGTGAAATGGAGTGTTGGACTGGACTGGAATGTTATTTTAATTTGATTAAAGTTATCTTACTGATTAACTCTTTTAATTGATAAACACCCGCAATTGGTTGAATATAAAAGCGGTAGAACTGACGCACTAAAGCTCTGTGGTGCTCGTAGAGCTGCCTGTGCATCAGTCTTTGACTCCGTGGAGGAAATGCCCTCTGGTGGCCAGCATCTCAATTTAAAGCTCACACCTGACAAGGGTGGTGCTGTTGTTGTCTGGCGCACTGACCTCTACCTCGTGGAGACTGAGCGTCAACTCGCAGATATTTCTTCCTACCTCTTCCTGGACCATGACCCCACCACTGAACATCAAGCCATTGTTTCCAGGACTGTCACTGACCTCATCTCCTCTGGGGATCTTCCTCCCACAGCTTCCAACCTGATGGTTGACCAACCTCGGACGGCCCGATTCCACCTCCTACCCAAAATCCACAAACAGGACTGTCCCGGTAGAGCGATCATGTCAGCCTGTTCCAGCCCCACGGAACGCATTTCTTGCTATCTTGACTCCCTTCTCTCTCCCCTTGTCCAGTCCCTTCCCACCTACACCCGTGATTCCTCTGACACCTTACGTCACATCAAAAATTTCCAGTTCCCTGGCCCCAACTACCTCCTCTTCACCATGGACGTCCAATCCCTCTACACCTCCATCCCCCACCGGGATGGTCTGAGGGCTCTCTGCTTCTTACTCGAACAGAGGTCCGAACAATCCCCATCCACCACTACTCTCCTCTGTCTGGCTGAACTTGTTCTCACACTGAACAATTTCTCCTTTAACTCCTCTCACTTCCTCCAAGTAAAAGGTGTGGCTATGGGTACCCGCATGGGCCCCAGCTATGCCTGTCTCTTTATGGGGTATGTGGAACATTCCTTGTTGCAGTCCTACTCCGGCCCCCTCCCACAACTCTTTCTCCGGTACATCGATGATTACTTCGCTGCTGCTTCATGCTCGCGTTGGGACCTGGAAAAATTTACTAATTTTGCTTCCAATCTCCACCCGTCCATCATTTTCACATGGTCCATCTCTGACACTCCCCTTCCCTTCCTTGACCTCTCTGTCTCAATCTCTGGTGACAGACTGTCCACCAATATCCATTACAAACCTACCGACTCCCACAGCTACCTTGACTACAGCTCTTCACACCCTGCTTCCTGTAAGGACTCCATCCCATTCTCTCAGTTCCTTTGCCTCCGTCGCATCTGTTCTGATGATGCTACCTTCAAAAACAGTTCCTCTGACATGTCCTCCTTCTTCCTTAACCGAGGTTTTCCGCACACGCTCGTTGACAGGGCCCTCAACCGTGTCCGGCCCATCTCCCGCGCATCCACCCTCACGCCTTCTCCTCCCTCCCAGAAACATGATAGGGTCCCCCTTGTCTCACTTATCACCCCACCAGCCTCCGCATTCAAAGGATCATCCTCCGCCATTTCCGCCAACTCCAGCATGATGCCACCACCAAACACATCTTCCCTTCACCCCCGCCGGTGGCATTCCGTAGGGATCATTCCCTCCGGGACACCCTGGTCCACTCCTCCATCATGCCCTATACCTCAACCCCCTCCCACGGCACCTCTCCATGCAAATGCAGAAGATGCAACACCTGCCCCTTTACTTCCTCTCCCCTCACCGTCCAAGGGCCCAAACACACCTTTCAAGTGAAGTAGCATTTCACCTGCACTTTCCTCAACCTAGTCTACTGCATTCGTTGCTCCCAATGCGGTTTCCTCTACATTGGAGAGACCAAACGCAGACTGGGTGACTGCTTTGCAGAACACTTTCGGTCTGTCTGCAAGCATTAACCAGACTCCCTGTTGCTTGCCATTTCAACACTCTAGCCTGCTCTCTTGCCCACATGTCTGTCCTTGGCCTGCTGCAATGTTCCAGTGAAGCTTAACGCAAACTGGAGGAACAGCACCTCATCTTCTGACTTTACAGCCTTCCGGACTGAATATTGAGTTCAACAATTTTAGATCTTGAACTCCCTCCTCCATCCCCACTCCCTTCCCATTTCTTCCCCCTCCTTTTTGTTTTCTCCAATAATTTATATAGATTTTTCTTTCCCCGCCTATTTCCATTATTTTTAAATGTATTTCCATCTATTGTTTATTTATACCCTTTAGTATTCCCCCACCCCCACTAGAGCTATCTGTACCTTCTCTGTCCTGTCTTCTACAGTTAATTAGCACATTCCTTTAGATAATATCACCATCTTCAACACCTCTTTGTTCTTTCGTCTGTGACAGATTTTGGTTATCTCCCCCTATTACTGGCTGCTTGTCCCAACAACACCACCACCACCGCCCCCCCCAACCACCCCCCTGCAGCGCCCCCCCCCCCCCCCCCCCCCCCCCCCCCCTCCCCCACTTAAACCAGCTTATATTTCACCCCTTTCCTATTTTGACTTAGTTCTGTTGGGGCATGAGGACTCAAAACATCAACTGTACTCTTCTCCGCTGATGCTGCCAGACCTGCTGAGTTTTTCCAGGTATTTCTGCTTCTGTTTTGTTTTGGATTTCCAGCATCCACAGTTTTTTGTTTTTATATTATTAAAGCTCACACCAGTTGGGTTTGAAAAGCCCCATTTGAAACATTTGATCATGAATTATTTCAAATGGTTCCTATTCTGGCAAACACAAATATTTACAGAGCAAGAGTAAATTGTTGATTTTAATACTGAAGCTCATGGTTGAGTAAGCAGAATAACTGAGTCAAAAGTAAATTACTGAGAACACTGGAAATCTGAAACATAAACAAAAATAGCTGGAAAAACTCAGCAGGTCTGACAACATCTGTGGAGAGAAATACAGTGGGTGGGGAGGGAGGACAGAGTTCATGATCTAAAGTTGTTGAACTCAATATTAAGTCCGGAAGGCTGTAAAGTGCCTCGTCGGAAGATGAGGTGCTGTTCATCCAGTTTGCGTTGAGCTTCACTGGAACAATGCAGCAGGCCAAGGATGGACATGTGGGCATGAGGACAGGGTGGTGTGTTGAAATGACAAGCGACAGGGAGGTCTGGGTCATGCTTGTGGCCAGACCGAAGGTGTTCTGCAAAGCGGTCACCCAGTCTGCGTTTGGTCTCTCCAATGTAGAGGAGACTGCAACTGAGTCACCTGATTGTGCTACTTTTTAGCCTTTGGCATATTTCACTCGCCAATTGGTTTATTTGTGATTATCTTATTTCTTGAATGACCTGTTTTCAGGTTTATCTGATTTAATCTGATACCTTGGATAGCCCTGAGGTGCATTTGGTGATCGGTTTACCTGAGTCTTTGGAATTTTTCCAGCTATCCCAATTGAGAGGTTGGGAAAGGGGAGCCATTGCGTCGTGTCCAAGTGGAGAATCGTGCAATTGGAAAGATTGGAAAACTATATGGTCCTGTGCTTAGAATGGACGATAGATGTCAAACATTGATCTGGCAATTCCAGGAAAGGATAGACCACAAATTATGTCATGTAGACATGTCATGGAGACAAAAACTATCATAATCTCAAGGCTGGTGAAGAAAGGTCCAGGACTGATGCAGATGGTGTCACTTCATTATATACCCTGTGGACCATCTGAAGACCAGAGAAGATTAAGGTAATTCAATTTTGAATAACGTGTAAATGATGGTATTGGAAATTAGAAGACTGGCAATGGTGTCTCTACCAGTGCTGTAATAATGTTAATAACCATGTGAGCGAAGGAAACATCTTGTTCAAATTGGAGGGTCAGGTTGACCTGTCGATTCATAAACTACTTACAAGCACACTTGGAACCATCTCATTAGGAAGTCTGCTCCATGTAGGTGTCCTACAATGCTAGATCATAATCAGGCCCTCTGTTTTATATGTCTCTATGTGAATTTCTCCCTGTAGCCCAGTAGTTGTAGTGTGGGTGTTCTCAGTAATGTTAGGTAAGGAAATTTGTGCTTGAATTATGTCTACTTTCCATCAATGGCCAATGCTGTCATGTGGTGGGATTCTCCATTCACAATGGTGGGCCAGCAGCAGTGAGCATTTTTTATTGCAAATTTGTTAAAGTTGCCGAGCGGGTACTTCAGGATGGAGGCACCGTCTCTCTCCCTAACCATTGACTGCAGGCTGGAGCTCCTTCCATTGCTGGAAGTCCTCCTATTGGCCCTGTAGCTTCAAAAGCCTGTCTGCCACCCTTAATTGGACAGCGAGTCACTAATTGGCCAATTCAAGCAAAATCCCTGTTGGATGACTGCTCCTGGCACAGTGTGGGATCAGGACCCCTGTTGGATCCTGAGTACTCCAAGTTTTCCTAACACCTAGCACTAAACTCCTGATGATTGGAGAGTAACATTGACAGGGGCCTGGTCTCTTGTCTGCCATCTTGGCTGAGAAATGTACAAATAAGAGGAAAACATTAACTTGAAAATTACTCGGAGAACTGAACATGCTTGAGACAGCAAAGGATGGATATAAATTGGAATTTAAATGCTCCTGTAGGTAAATTAATAGCCTGGATAGAGTTCCTATATAAAGACAGGCATTGTCAAAGCACTGTTAGACATTCTCCTATGTCTTTCTTCTCACTCCTGCTATTGTAATGAAATTATTGACTCAATTCAGCTTGGGTAATGTACAGAAAGGCAAGTAAATCTATTGGGATAGCTCAATAGTTCCCAGTTACAATGCAACACCATGTAAATGCCCTGAGGTTTGGGGATGTTTAACATTGGGGTACATAGAGAGAGGCTGTAAGGATAGGTGGTAACAGGGTATTAAAGACTTGGGAAAGCACATCCTTGAATTGGGGTTGTATTTTTATCAGAATAATGCAGGAAAGCACTGAATCCAACCTCTCTTCCTCAGTTCCATCACCATCCCACAAATTAACAAACTGAAAAATAAATAAAACATGCTTCAATCACATTCCTTCAGTTAAAAAAAGGACCCTTACTACAGTAAGAGTGAGGAGAGAGAGATGAAGAGAAATATCTTCTCAGAGAGATGTTGGAATATTTTATGAAGAGGAATAGTTGAGGCAAAGTGTATTGTAACCTTTTACAGGAAGTGTATGCAAACATTTCAAACAGGGAAACACAAGCCTGTGGGGAGTGACCAGATTTCGTTTTGGACCACTTCACTAATGGGCTGAATGGCCTTCTGTTTGTTGTAAATAAAACTGTTTTATTTTTACTGGGGATTTCCAGAACTATATCGAACAGAATGGAAAGTACATCTTTTCAGGTGTTATTTTGGAAAGTCATAGGCCTGGATTTTCACAATCTCCGTCGTTGTGAATATAGTGGGAGAGTGTAGCTGAAACCCCTCATTCTTGGAACCTGCATCCTTTCAGGGACCCTCATGTCCTTCTTAAATTGTGGTGACCATAACAAGATGCAAAACTCTAGTTGTGGCCTAACCAGGGCTTTATAAAGGTTCAATATACTTTTGTACTCAATACGGTTATTTCCTATATGCCTTGGTAACTACTTTCTCAGTATGTCGTGCCATGTTCAAAAGTCTATGCACATGAGCCCCTAGGTCCCTCTCCCCCTGCAGACTCTAGAAATGTCTAGTTAAGTCTAAATTGCCTGTCCCCATCCATTCTGCCAAAATGCATCACCTCACACTTCTCTGTATTAAATTCCATCTGCCACTTGCCTGCCCATTCTGCATGGCTGTCCATGTCCTCTTGCAGTTGATTGGTATCGTCCTCACTGTTGGCCAAAACTCCAAGCTTGGTTTCATTGGCAAATTTTGAAATTTTACTCTGTATTCCAATATCCAAGTCACTTATATATATGTCAAAAAAGCACTGCCCCTGATGGGACATCACTGTCTACCATCCTTCAGTCTGAAAAACAACCATTTACCATGGCTCGCTGTTTTCTGACATTAAGCCAAATTTTTTTATCCAAGCTGACCATCCTATTCCACGAGCCTCAATTTTGTTAACCAATCCTTTCATGGTACTCGGTCAAGTGCTTTCCTGAAAACTACATAGAAAACATCCACCACATTCCCTGCATCGACTTTCTCTGTTACTTCATCAAATATTCAATTAGATTATTCAAGCACGATCAGCTTTTTACAAATCTGTGCTGGCTCTCCTTAATTAACTCAAAACTCTCCGAGTGCTTTTTCATTTTCTCCCCTGATTATTGTTTCTAAAGCCTTGGCTACGACTGATGTGTGACAGACTGGCCTGTAGTTACAAGGAATGTCTTTAATGTTTACTTCACAATCCTTTCGCTATATTTCATGATCCATTTAACCAGCTGAGCACCAACAACAATCTCAAATAGACAGTGAGATCCTGTTACTTGACTCTCAATTTATGGGCCTGACAAACATAGCAATAATAAATGGAGATGTTATCTGCTCAAGTATTACTTGGATGGATGAGTAAAGAACATAATTTATATGGAGAGATTTTTACTTTGTTTCTGTAGGATAAAATAATCACACTGAATGTGCTTGAGTCCTGCGTATTTACAGAGTGTAATACTGAGGACACAGCCTTGGCCTGTGTTCACAGTTAAATGCCTATTTGTTTTCAAGCTGATTTACAACAAAAGCATCACAAGGGACATCGATCACATGTTCCTTGCCTCTCATTTTCATTTGAAGTTCAAAAGCAATGAAAACAAATAGGCCGTGATTTTCTGGCCCCACCAGCAGAGGGCATCATCACAGGTGGGACGGGAAAATTTGGAGAGCGGCTAAAAGGAATCGGCCGCTCTCCATTTTGTCCCATTCCACCCGTGACGATGCCCATTGCTGGCCGGCCCAGAAAATCCCACCCTACAATATTGTGGGAAAACCATTCAGACTTACAAGCTGCTTCTTCCATGTGTCATGTACCCTCTCACAGACTCCCATCCATTTGATCTCCTCAGGGAACATTCTGCACATACTCCCTGACCCCCGGAAGCCGTTGAGGGGAACTTCAGAATATCGTGTGTTTCCATTAAGTGGTGGCCCATTGCCCCCCAAAAGTCAATCATCTTTTAGCTGAAGTGCAATAGCGGACAAACACTGGCTATTCGAGTCCCAGCGTTGGTTATGTATGCCTCTGATTTCCAACGTCAGTTCTCAGCAGACCAGCGTGAATTGTGAGGTGGCCTGTAGTCACAGCTCAAAAAAAGGTGTATCCAAGATTTTCTCACCTTTGTTTCGCTCTGGCTGGAAGGTTGAGGTGAGTGTGGGGGAGGTGGGAGGGGGGGCCACAGGGATGGGCACAGTTGAAGGTGGGACCCTTTCCCAACATGGTGCAAGCTTCATTACCCCGCATCCTCCCACCCCCTCTCAACCCCTCGCCCCTATCGTTTACTCATTCTTCCCCTGTGTTTTATGGCATCAGGTGGTACAAGGAAGCTATGTTAAACTTGTATAAAAGACTGGTTCAGCCTCAATTGAAGTATTGCACCCAGTTCTGGGCACCACACTTTAGGAAGGATGTGACGGGATTAGACGAGTGCAGAAAAGATTCAAGATAATAGTTCCAGGGATGGTGCATGTCAATTATGTTGATAGATTGGAGAAGTCGGGACTGTTTTCCTTGGAGAAGAGAAGGTTGAAAGGAGATTTGATGGAAGTGTTTAAAATCATGAGGGGCCTGGACAGAGTAGACAAGGAAAAATTGTTCTCATTGGTGGAAGGATCGGGAACTAGAGGGCACAGATTTAAGGTAACTGGCAAAAGAAATAATGGCAACATGAGGGAAAAGCTTTTACACAATGTGTGGTTAGGGTCTGGAATGCACTGCCTGAGAGTGTGCTGGAGGCAGGGTCAATCGAGGCATTCGAGAGGGAATAGAAAAGGGAGAAAGTGCAGGGTTACAGGGAGAAGTCAGGGAGTGGCACTAGATGAACTTCTCCTTCAGAGAGATAGTACAGACAGGATAGGCTGAATGTCCATCTGTGCTGTAACCATTCTGTGATTCCGCAATATGACTGTGTTATAATATAACTTGTGTTCCCCTTCAGTTAATTCCCAGCCAGTAAAGGACAGGAATCAGCCTCTTCTCATCCTCTTTGGCCCTTGTCTAGACTCTCACTTTTGGTGCCGTTCCTTTATCTGTTTGCACGTCTTTTTAACATGACAGTTATTTGGCTGAATCTTCTTGTAGGTAACTGATTGCTCCAAATTTGTACATATGTTTGTTATTGAAACATTATTCCATATGTTATGTGATGTTGCCCTCTTTTTCTCTTATTATTGTTTGCATTAATGCTTAGGTGCCTTTCCTGTAAGTGTGCAGCATGCTCAGCCCCCTTGCAGTGCTGAAGCAGGCCATTTAGCCCATTATGCCTGTGCCAGCTCTTTGAAAGCAACTATTCAGTTTAGTCCCACTCCCCTGCTCTTTCTGCATGGGCAAAATTTTCCCCCTGTCGGTGGGGTGGGGGGGAGTTCAGGAGCGGGCGCATATGGGCGGGTCATCCATTGGTGCCCCCCATTGGGAGCGCGCTGCCATTTTACATGGGCGGGCCAATTAAGGCCCACCCAGCGTGACGCCCTCCAGCAAGTGCTATGTGCTCCCTGTGCCCGATGGGGGGTGGGGGAGGGGATTCCCTAAGCTGAGAGTGCGCTCTTTCATGCGAAAGAGCACACTCATCTCCCTGAGGCTAAGTGCTGCCTCAGGGAGATCGGCGCCAAATTCAAAAATGTTAAATATAGAAAAATAAAATTTCCCTGACATGTGCCCTCACGTGACACTGTCACATGAGTTGGGACATGTCCATCACTTTTAATTAAACTTTTATTAAATTTTTTAAAGCCTACATGAAACCTCACCCTGCCCTTGGTCGAGGTTTCATGCTTTTTCTGAAGCCCACCAGGGTTCCCAGCCTGCCCGCCAACCTTAAGGTTGGACTGGGCAGGTCAAAGAACAAGAACAAAGAACAAAGAAAAGTACAGCACAGGAACAGGCCCTTCGGCCCTCCAAGCCTGCACCGATCATATTGCCAGTCAACTAAATCATTTTGCACTTCCAGGGTCCGTATCCCTCTATTCCCACCCTATTCATGTACTTGTCAATCTGCCTTTTAAACACCACTATTGTATCTGCTTCCACCACCTCCTCTGGCAGCAAATTCCAGACACTCGCTACCCTCTGTGTAAAAAACTTGCCCCGCACATCTCCTCTATAGTTCCCTCCTCTCACCTTAAATCTATGTCCCCTAGTAATTGACTCTTCCACCCTGGGTTTCTCCAACCTCTCCTCATAGCTAATAACCTCCAGACCAGGCAGCATCCTGGTACAGCATCCTCTGTACCCTCTCCAACGCCTCCAGATCCTTCTGGTGACCAGAATTGCACTCAATATTCCAAGTGTGGCCTAACCAAGGTTCTATACAGCTGCAGCATGACTTCCCAGCTTTTATACTCAATACCCTGCCGATGAAGGCAAGCATGCCATATGCCTTCCTGACTACCTTATCCACTTGCGTTGCCATTTTCAGTGACCTGTGGACCTGTACATCCAGATCCCTCTGCCCGTCGATGCACTTAAGGGTTCTTGCCATTTACTATATAATTCCTGCCTATATTAGACCTTCCAAAATGCATTACCTCGCATTTGTCCAGATTAAACTCCATCTGCCATTTCTTCACCCAAGTTTCCAACCGATCTATATCCCGTTGTTTCCTTTGACAATCCTCTTCACTATCTGCAACTCCTCCAACCTTAGTGTTGTCTCCAAACTTACTAATAAGCCCAGTTGCATTTTCCTCCAAATCATTTATGTATTCTACAAACAGCAAAAGTCCCAGCACTGATCCCTGTGGAACTCCACTAGTCACAGCTCTCCATTCAGAAAAGCACCCTTCCACTGCTATCCTCTGTCTTCTATGACCAAGCCAATTCTGTATCCATCTTGCCATCTCACCTCTGATCCCGTGCGACTTTACCTTCTGTACCAGTCTGCCATGAGGGACCTTGTCAAAGGCCTTACTGAAATCCATGTATATAACATCCACTGCCCTTCCATCGATGATCATCTTTGTCACTTTCTCGAAAAACTCGATCAAGTTAGTGAGACACAACCTCCCCTTCACAAAACCATGCTGCCTCTCACTAATACGCCCATTTGCTTCTAAATGGTAGTAAATCCTGTCACGAAGAATCTTCTCCAATAATTTCCCTACCACTGATGTAAGGCTCACCGGCCTGTAATTTCCAGGATTATCCCTGTTACCCTTCTTAAACAATGGGACAACATTGGCCATTCTCCAGTCCTCTGGGACCTCACCCATAGCCAGTGAGGATTCAAAGATTTCTGTCAAGGCCTCAGAAATCTCCTCCCTTGCCTCCCTCAGTACTCTGGGGTAGATCCCATCTGGCCATGGGGACTTATCCACCTTAATATTCTTCAAGACGCCTAACACCTCCTCTTTTTTGATCTCAACATGACCAAGGCTATCTCCATACTCTTCCCTAGACAAATCGACCGCTAAGTCTTTCTCTTTGGTGAATACCGATGAGAAGTATTTATTTAGTATCTCTCCCATTTATTCTGGCTCCACACACAGATTCCCACCTCTGTCCCTGAGTGGGCCTACCCGTTCCCTGACTACCCTCTTGCTTTTTAACTATGTATAAAAGGCCTTGGGATGTTCCTTAATCCTGGTTGCCAGTGACTTTTCATGACCCCTTTTAGCCCTCCTGACTCTTTGCTTAATTTTCTTCCTACTTTCTTTGTATTCTCCGCAGGCTTCATCTGTTCCCAGCCTTCTAGCCCTTACGAATGCTTCCCTTTTCTTTAATGAGTTCAATTACTTTTCAAATGGCCTCAATTGGCCGTTGACAGATCGGCGGGCACACAGCTGGTTCGGCTGCGCCCCCGCTGACCTGAAAATTGAAATGACGCTGGGTGATGTCGGGAGTCCCACCCAATGTCACCCCGCGCCATTTTATGCGTCGGCGAGAGGGCTCTGCCCCTGCTCGCCGACCTCCATATCCTGCCCCAAGCCCCATTTTGCTTTTAATATACCCAATTCCCTATTGAATCACATAGCAACAATGTTATGTATTTCAAAATGCCAAATGTTAGAAGCTTAAAACAGGGAGACAACACAATAACTTCTTTCAAAAGCTTTAGGCAAATACATGATAAGTGTATCCAGATTCAAGAGTGGTTAGTTTATAAACAAGTAATAAGTCCCAGTCTAACAAAGGGAGTCTTATTCACGTCTGTACGGTTATCTGATATTGCCTGTGATATATATATATATATATATGGAGCTTTTCCCTTTGTGGCATTTATTAAGACTATTATGGTTACCTTTGGAGGAAATGTATTCTAATGGTGATGGGGACATTGCTATATAATAATGGACCTAATGTATCATATCCTAACAATGTCAGATACAAATCACCACAGGAAAACAATCTATCCTTTGTATTATAGGGACATTTGAATTAAGAAAATGTAACAGAATATAATCTCTGGTTTACATATTATAATTATCTTACCACAAGCCACTGGCATTTATCTGTATATAACTTATGGATGGTTCCCCTTGCAGGACAATTACCCAGCAGAAGTTTCAACTTCCCATCCTTACCCAGGAACTTCCAGGGAATTTCCCAACTCATCTTTGGGGTACTCCCCATCACCACCACCCCTCCACCCCCAACCCTACCCCCATCCCCACCACCACCCACCTCCACCCCCACCCAGGGGTACGATGCCCTGGAGCTTAGAAGTTACGAGCCCTTGTTCGAAAAGTGCTTCCTGATATTGCTCCTCGCTCTAACTTTACTTTACCCTGGATCCAGGGGAATAGTTTTTCTCTATCTACCAACGGTGACTGCACTTCAAATGAAAGTATTTCATTGGCTGTGAAGGACTTTTGGATGTTCTGAGTGCTAATTGTATATTATGTGTTAATGATGTGCAAGCCTAAAAGCAATTAAAATTGATCCTTTCACTCACATATGGCTTACTTGAATTAAAACAAATTCTCCTTAAGGAAGAGAGCTGATTCAACGAATTAAATAGCCATCTGTAGGTAATTAGACTAATTATAAATTGTCCGTCAGCTGGATCATTCTCTTCACAATTATCTGTACTTAAGAGAGGCCCTTCAATTTTGCTGTGCCGTTAACTACAGACATTTTGGTGTTCTACAGCTGTGAACATAAACCCCCCCCAACCTCACTCTATCATTGTAACTCAGTTAAGACCTTCACTGAGCTTTTGAAAAACGTCACTTTAATCAACTCTGGAAAAATGTTTCCATGACTATTTTTGCATGTCACGTTGAATTCATTCAGCTGATTATTTTATATTGATGTTAGGCATTTAACATCGGAAGTGTAGAGTCTCCCATTTCTGCTCTGGGTGCTATTGGCTTTTCAGCAAAACAAGTCCAGGGAAATCAAAGGGAAAGGAACATACTCTCTTAGAGGAGCCCATCCGGTATTGTGTTCATGAATCACAGACCACCCTCGGTTGCTCTTCCTGCACGGGCTGTGCTCAGAAGATCCTAAAACACCAATATGGGTTGGGGAAAGGTTGCCTTAAGATTTCTGCTCAGTTTGTATATGTTCAGCTTTGTTACCATAATGTCATATATCACAAGAAAAAATCTGCAACCTTTCTTTATAGCCGCTCAGTGTAATGGAATGTTGGCCTTTATCTCAAGGGAGTTGGTGGTTATGCTTCAGTTGTGCAAAGACGCTTACAAATTAGGAGTAGGAGGAGGACATTCGGCCCCTCAAGCATGCTCCTCCATTCAATAAGATCATAGCTGATCTGATTGTAACCTCAACTCCACATTCCCACCTACCCCCATTATCTTCCACCCCCTTGCTTATCAAAAATCTATTCACCTCTGCTTTAAAATTATTGAAAGACTCTACTTCCATTGCCTTTTGAGGAGGAGAGTTCCAAAGACTCATGACCCTCTGAGAGAAAAAAATTCGCCTCATCGCTGTCTGAAATGGCTGACGTATTATTATTACACAGTGACCCCTAGCTATAGATTCTCCCCCAACAGGAAGCATCCTGTCCACATCCACCGTGTCAAGTCCCCTCAGGATTGTAGACCCTTGGTCACCAGAGTGTTATTAGAAGGTTAAATTATGAGAATAGACTGTATAGGTTTGACTTGTATTCCATGGTGTTAAAAATGCTGAGGGGTGATCTAATTAATGTGTTTGAAATAATAAAAGGATTCAATGAGGTAGCAGAAAGAAACACTTGCATTTATCTAGTGCCTTTCATAACCTCAGTTATCTATTCCAGATAGCCAGATACTGAAGGACTGAACTGGAGCCTATTCTTTGTGCATTTCTTCAGTTTTTATTTACAGAGATGAAGATACACCTCTAAACCCAACAGCTACATTTTCAGTCTGCTCCTATTTATAGGGACACAAGTGAAACCATAATTAATACCCACTGCCCGAGTACAGTGAAACACAAAATTAATATACAATTAACACTCAGGACATCCTAAAGCTATTGACAGCCAATGAAAAACTTTCTTTTGAAGTGTAGTCACTGTTGGTAGGCAGCAAAAAGCTTTTTCCCCTGGATCCAGAATAAAATAAGATTAGAGCGAGGCCATTCAAGAGCAAAATTAGGAAGCACTTTTCAAGCAAAGGTTGGTGGAAACCTTAACCCCCCTTCTCCCAGTGGATAGAGATGCTGGGCAAAATAGATAAATAAGTTTTTGTTAGGCAGAGTTATCAACAGCCTCACCCTTCCCTATCTCTGCAATCTCCTCTAGCCCTACAATCCTCTGAGATATTTGCACTCCTCCAATTTTTGGCCTCTTGAACATCACATCCATGATTTTAATTGCTCTGCAGTTGGTGGCCATGCCTTCAACTGTCAAGTCCTTAAAACCCTTTAAGACACTCCTTAAAACCTACATCTTTAACTAAGTTTTTGGGCATCTGTCCTAATACCTTACATGGTTCAGTGTCAAATTTTGTTTGATAGTACTTCTGTGAAGTGGCATGGGACCATTTACTACAGTAAAGGCTCCATATATATATGCTAAAAAAAATTGTTGCTGATATAAAATCAAAGTCAGGTAAAGGGAGCTAATGTACAAATCAGCCATGATCTTATCGAATGCTGGCATAGTCTCTGGGTGTTGAATGACCTACTCCTGTTCCAAGTTCCCTTAATACAATATAACCATAGCTTAGGCTCAGTTTTTAGATATTTGTCTTCTGTGTGAAAGCTGCAAAGCAACTACTTTGTATAGTGGTCACAATATATCTCGGCCTAGCAGGGATTATTGATACTCTTTTCCCCACCGTCATCAGTAATCTTTGTGAATGCCCCTCACTGAGTGGCACACATTGTGAGCTGCCTGTCATTATTTGCAAAACCACTAATCAAAATGAAAAACAGGGTTCACGAAGAAAGCTGTCTATTTTTTTTACTGGGAAAGCAAGGTAAAGGGTCAAGGCGAAAATGTAGGCTGCAAAGAGCAGGATAGAAGATGAGGTAATGCAATCAGGTAGCATCAAACTTGGTTTTAAAAACCTACAGACTGAAAGAGACAGAAGATAGAAGTAAATAAATAAGTTAAAAAGAGAGACTTAATCTAATCAAAAGTGTGAGGTCAGATTTGGTATAAGATTCAGTTTTGCTACTTATATTGCTATCCAATCTTCCCTTTAAATCAGTTTACTGTGTCATATTCTGGTCTGTTTGTTTGAATTAGTTTTAACACTTTCAGGGTTAAAGGACCTTTGATAACGGTCTCTTTGGTGAAAGATATATTAATGAAAAAATTATTTGTATTAAAATTGCAGGTTAAGAGTTCCAGAAAGAAAATGTGCAACTTACACAACAAGTTTGTACAGGACTTCCTGAAGAATTGGAAGAGAAATTGTATATTTGGAAAGGTCATTATGTTCTCAAAGTGCAAAGCTTTCTACTAAGGGAGAACCATTATCAATGTTTGATCTTTATAAATCACCTTTGTCCAGATTTTAAAATGGTAGAGGCGCTATAGAGTCCCACATATTGGATTCTGCAATAGGACCCCCAAATTCTTGCCATGATCATGAAGCAATGAATTATGACCTTGCAGCATCATTCGCTGAAAAGAGTTCGCCGGCTAGCAGGCAAAATGCAAGATACACACAAATTGAGTACAAAAGGAATAGGTACCATGACATAAATCCCACACTAATATTTGTCCTAAATCTCTCTTCGGGGACCAGGTTATCCAGTGCGAAAAGCAAGATTAACCCTTTTCACAGCTAGAAATGCAAGGAATTCCCATTATTTTCAATGGGTACGAGTCCCATGGGACACACTTTATGAATGGCCTTCTTGGGTCACTTTGATTAAAACCATTGTCGTTACCTCACTGATAATTTGGGTCATTGCAATGTTTGTTCAGCTGCTTAAAAAAAAACCCATTAGAAAATCATTGGAAGAAACAGGTTTCCTGTCCCACTGTGTTTAAATATAATTTTTTTATCAGAATATTTAGGCGATGGTGATTCCCTTTGCTTTCAACGGCAGCTTTCTTTGCTGGTTTGACACCATGACAAAAGTATAAAAGCCAAATCATCATTAGGTTCTTGTAGCATTATCATGATGAACTCCGATAAGGAGCCAAAAACAGCCCCCTTCTTTATTTTGCAGCTGCCATGCAGGATCCTGTGAAGAATGTGACTGTGTAAATGGGGGTGGGTGTTAAATAAAGCAGGCGCTGTGTGTTAAGAGAGCTGTTTCACAATTGAAACAACTGCAGTAACTCACAGCTACTGCTATGATACTCTGTTTACTCTAAACCAGGGAAAGTTTTAAATAACAAGACTGCAATGGTCAATGGTTTAAACGTGTTAGATGAGACTGTTTACTGAGGTGGTGCATGATGTATAGGGCTTTGCATGAGAGAGCAATGATCATTTCTCGCCTGTGTTCTGGAATCTCACCAAATACAAGCTACCATTGTTGGTAAAGCATTGGGCTTGTAGGTGAAAGGTTGTGGGTTCAAGTCTTGCCAGGGCTCACTCAGAATTCAATCCTTTGGAGAGCATTGAAGTGAACAGTGCTAATGTGGGTGGAGAGCTGGGGTCCAATTCAAACATTGTTCACAGTACAATAGAGTGTCACATAGCATTCCAGGGGTAAAAGGGGTGTGGAAATGGAGATGATCACTCCTTTCAAACAGGTCAACCTCCTGAGCATCTTTTTTTACCTTTATCTTTTATAATCAATAATGATATCCTAATTTGACATTTATCTACCTCTTTGACAAAGCTATTGGTCCACTGTCCTAATATCTCCTTGTTTTTTATCTGTTCACAGATGTGGGCCTTGTTGGCTAGGTCAGCATTTGTTGCCGATCCCTAATTGCTCTTGAAAGTGGTGATGGACCTCCTTCTTAAACTGCTGAAGTCCATGTGGTGCAGGAACACCCGCAGTGCTGTTATGGAAGGAGTTCCAGGATTTTGATTCAGCAACAGTGGATGTAGCTTGGTGTCAAATTTTATTTGATAATGTTACAACTGGGATGGGAGGAGTGCACAATTTCTCTAGCCCCACTACTCCACATGTCACAAGATAAGTGTAAATATTTAAATCACTAGCCAAAATTGCTAATTGTTTACTTTTACTATTGATAGAACCAGAATAAAAGAGAATTTCACCAGGCTTCTTTCAATAAATTCTGAATAATTGATTTATGATGAAATAAAACTTCTTTCTGAATGCACATTGAAAAAACTGGTTAACTACAAATTGCAATCCAGAAGAGTAACTCTATACCCCTTTAAATCCCAACACAAACATGCATATACACACACACACACACACACACACAAAGGACAAAACAAATAGGGTCTCAGCAGGAATTTACTAACGGGAGAAAAGATCCTTTAGGTCAATGGGAAAACTTTATGAAAAAGGATAAAGTTCAAAGGGTTTTGGCACTGTCGACCTGGTGTTCCTGCATGCGAAGACAGGTTGCTGGTCACAGTAGTTGTTTGGAAGTTCTTTTCAAAGGAGCTTCGGTGTGACAGTGAACAGAACTGAATCATTGTCCTCGGGATCTCTCTCTCACCTCAGCTTCTCCGGTTTCAAAATATTGATGAGTTACACTGAGTTGAGGATTCCTAACTGAATACTGATAACTACACTGAATTTCAGTCGAAATAGCTGTTATGACGTGACAGATGATGTGTGCCTCATAGACCAAATCCACAAGGGAAACTTGGTCCACTTTCACAACAGTTTTGCGATTTGTTTTTTTTTTAAGAGCACATGAGTGCACTGAATTCAGAAGTAATGAGTCCAATAAGATCTTTGGAGATTTTAAAAGTTAAATCAAAATATTTATTAAGAAAATAAAACATTTCAAGCACATGTGCAAGACTACAATTACTTACTATTATAACATCTCCTAAAATTCTTAATTAACCTGACTCCCAGTTACACACCCACTTTAAGGTAACAGTCCAAAATAAATTTAAGATTTACAACAAAACCAGCAAGTTAACACAGTGCCCACTTGACCGTGGAATTCCAAATGGCTTTCCCCAATTTCGGATACTTTACAAAGCAGACTTATGCACAAATGGCTTGAGGCTTCTTGAAGGCTGTTTCACATACTCCTGTTAGATTTACATGGCCCTCTCCTCACATTGCCTTTCATTCTTCTTTATATATGTTTCTCTCTCTTTAATATGTAAATTCTATTATTCCATATATCTTTGAAACTGTATCTTTCTCATAATATAAAAACTTTCATGCTGCCAATATTGTCATTTACCTTTGGGAAAAATAAACACATCCCTTAGCCTTGCTTATCTGGCTAGTTGTAAATAGGCTAACATCCCTTTGACATCCAAATAACTCCTTCACTTATCTAAAAATGAAAATTCCCTTCATACCTTACATGCTAAGCCAGCATCCATGTTTAGTCATTGGCATTTCAAGCACATTTCTACACCTAGCTTCTTTTGATAATTCCAAGCTTGCAGTTTACCTAACTCCAAGTGTAATTAAATCACACAGACAGACCCAACTATACTCTCACCCATAGATCTCCTTTACAATAAACCAGAAAAATATTCTGAAAATTATTATACTTTAGTAACGCAGGGAGACAACGAATTGGGCAACCTTCCCCATTTCAGTTTATTCCCAAACTGAGTCCAAAAATCAAGTTCAAAACAGAAACATTTCTCAGTCAGGTGGTTTCCAGAAAATCACCTGGGCCTCACAGCCTGAAAACACTAGTTTTGTTTTCTCCAACAATTAAAGGTCAAGTAAGCAAATAGTTCTTATCTCCTCAGGTGCCTTGCTGGTCATTTAGCTGAAATCATGTGGCTTCTTGGAATAGGCAGTTGGCTCACAGTCCAAAGTGAACTTACAACCTTTTTAAAAAAACCCAGGTCAGTTTCTAAGCAAGTGTTCATATAATTCATTGTCCTTCCAATTTCTTTTTAAAAGCATGTAGTTCTTGGAGAAACATGTTCATAACAATAATCATTCCTCCGGAGCACTTTGGGACATTTTACTATGTTAAAGGTGCTATATAAATGCAAATTGTCATTCTTGTAAATGTAAACAGAAGCAGTTTGTTGTTACTGGAATGAAATAGAACTTAACCCAACAGGGACTGAAGTACAGGTGGGTTGTCTGTTAAGAAATATGCTTTCAGATAATGTTAAAAGTAATAAATCAAGATGGGTACTTGCTTTGCTAATATGCCTGACACTATCTAGTTTACCTGTATATGCAATTGGATTGTTTGCTATTAGTTATTTTGCAAGGTTGCATATCAAGGCCACAGGCATGTGGTACTAGAAAGAAAAAAAATCCCTGCAATTTTATGCCACCTTTTAGCTCCTCGGAATGTTTCAGATAGATTCATCACTAATTAATGACTTTTGAATTGTCACTATGATTATGTGGGCTAAAGGGACAGTCAATTTGCACAAAGGAAAATCACCATATGATTTCAATTATTTGAGGGGTAATTATTGGCCACTCACTCACTGACACTCACTGCTCTACTTTAAATAGTGTTCTCCATCTGAACAGACAGATGGGGGTCTCAGTTTAACATTGCATCAGTAGAATGGCACCTGTGACAATGCAGCACCCTCTCTGTACTGTACTAAACTCACGGTTTAGGTTACATATTCAAGTCCTGGAAGCTGTGGCTTGAATCCTATCGTACTCTTTTAACATTTTACACACCTCAATCTATACTCAAAGAAACATAGGTCAAGTGAATGCAACTGTTCTCGTAATTTAACCCCCAAACAACTTGCATTCATATAGCACCTCTAACATAGGAAAACATTCCAAGGTGCATCAAACGAACATAATCAGGCCAAAATAGACAAGATTTGCATAAACCACACTTCAAACCAATGTCTCCACCCACTGTCTCGGATGAACATTTCCATTTCACAATCCTTCTGATTCCTGTGGAATGTAATTTAAGTTTTGTGGAGTTACTTAATTAGGTCAATTTTGGTAAATCTCCTATGCCCAGCCAGAAGGAAGATGTTTTATTCTAAGTGTATGAGCTGGGTTTGTTAACCTATATGATTGCCTGGACCCCTGAACTGGGAAGAGAGCCAGCTTAATTAGTTGGGCTAACCTCCTCTGTCAATGGAAGGACAACATTTAAAAAGAAAGAACTGTTTTGAAAATAATGACACAAATAAAGTTTTGATTAATAACTGGAATAAGGAGTTGATACTGATAAAATGGAAGCAATCAGTTAATCTTCATTAGAGCAGACAGTTGTTGCTTGTGATACATACACTGTTATCAGTGTGTGTCGGTGCTATACAAAGGTTCTTGGTTATTTATGCCTTGGTTGAATTGATTGAAAGGGATTCAAAGAACTTAACTTTTTTTAAATGTTTGTAAAACTGAACAAAATCTATGACCACTAGAGAAAAAAGTCTATTCCATTTGACTGGGCTGCTTTTTTCTACTGCAGAATCTTGTTTCTTCATTTTCTGGTGATGCATACACTGAAGGCGGAGAGATAATACCTCAAATAATAGCAGAGCTGTGGGATCTGTCCTTTGTGCTAATTCTGCTATCTGGTACACAGTCCACACCAGCACTGGGTCAGGACCGGACCTGATAGAGCACAATACCTGAATTCCTCATCATCTGGGGACATAATAAATTGATTTTTGCAGAGCTTTTCCAGACCTTAAAGAAGCAGATTACAAGTGAACTAATGCTCTTCTTCACAGGAAGACTGATGCCTGAACGCATAAGCTGACATGGCTCTGGATGTGGACTAGCACGGTTAAAAAAGGGAACAAAGTGGCAGGCTTTCACAGGACACTGCCCAGTATTATATTTCTTTAGTCTTATTTCATTGGAGCTGAGTCTATTCCAGTTATTGAAAGAGAAGTGCAAATGTAATCGCCTTGCCAGTTTTTGATAAACTACCATCCTGAGTATTCCCTCTTCATCCAATAAAAAGTTGGGCTGGGGGTGGATTCTTTCCAACTGCAGAGCTACATTTAGCTGGAAATAATTTGAATTTGGGACCTCTCATCTGTGGTGGCTGTGCAGTACAAAGCTCTCCAAACCACACAACATGAATGTGAAAAGTTATATGTTAATAGCCCTTCTGGTTGGGGTAACCTGCATCAACTTATCTTGGGGTAAGTGACCATCCCTGAGTTAATTGCTGATATGTATATTACAGTAAGGAACTGATTTTCAGCATTCGTAATACATTACTGTTCAGTATTATTCAGAGTGTGAATTTACAAATGTGCTTCATGTAAAAAGAAATGGATTAAAGAAACAAATGGGTAACATAGAGATAACACCAAAACAAAAAAAAACTGAGAAAGAAATTCACTTACTATAAAATTGTTTTCGGTTAAAGCATGTGCTTGTATGTATCCAGATTTAGTTCTGATTGCAACTGGCATGAACGAAGGCATTTTCTGAAAAAACTGAAACTCCTACAACGGGTCTTGTTTCTCTTTTAAGGCGACCTACTGAAGATGGGGTACAGATGCATTTTGTACCCACGTTTAGATAATGCTTGACATTTGTTCAAACTTTAGTGTTCTAGGATCAACTTTCAGTGCAGTCTTTGAATAACATATTAAACTACTTTGGCACAACGATACTTAAACTCTTGCTGCATTTCTAAGCTTTAAAACAACTTGTTCAACTAGTGTTTTAAACTATGTTTTAATAATGATCTGTCTTTGTAGCTTCATTATCTTTGACTGAGTTTATTTGTGTTGCTATTCTCTCTTATAATGAAAGGATTTGTGCTTTCTGAAATGAAGATCTACTTGCAGCCGAATGACTTTCAGAACAGTTTGTTACTCAAGTATATTTACTTACACTTTGATATTCTGATGATGATGCCAGGGACACAGGGACTGTCTAACCTGTGCCTGGATTGTCACGAGTATGAGAAATCCACTTTGACTGGCAATGGTCTATGCCACCTGAATGAGGGGATCACTCCACTCCCTGGGGCTCACTACCTCTTTTTAGACTATCTGTTTATTGAATCACTGTCCTTAAACCTGCCACAGAAGTTTGACTTATTTAGCTCCTTTTTTAAAAAAGAGACTGTTCTGCTTTAGTGAATATCTAACATGAAGGTTTCTATAAAGTGAACAACAATTGAAAATTCAGCACTTTTTAAATTCTCTAGACATGATTTGCTAGTCGTTTTTTAGAAAAGTCATCCAGTTTTAAAATGTGCAACGAGGGCAAATTTGGGGCAATAATGGCGTGGAACCATTTACCCTGATACAAGGAAATTTTAAATGGGTAGGAATTTTGTCAACAGAGGAAACCTGGGGATGCCTGGGTTTGTGCAGTTTTTGGCAAATGAGTTATTTAATGGTGCTTCTGGTAATGCTTTAAAGAGAACATCTAACAGGGGTGATAGCATCTCATTAACATTAGGTAGGTCATTTCATGGGTGCACACTGCTTGTCCAGCCCACATTTTAAATACGCATTGACAGCAAGCAGGGCTACTTGTCACACACACTCATGAAATTACCCTTCAGGTGAGCACAAAGCTGTTGTTCCAGTAAATATCTACATCTGCTTAAAGATTGTACAAGTAGCAAAAAAATAGAGGCAAAAGAGGTCGACCCTGTTTCACATCAAGCTCCCTTTTAGTGCACAAATTCATTACGTGCAAGGTAACGGTGCCATAAATTATAGAAGCAACTTTTAACATTGATTCTGGCAAGCTGCAGGTAGCTATTGGGGGATATCCCTCCTTGTGTGAAATGTGTCATTGTCACTCGATGCATTAGTCATTCTTGTAGGCTTCAGTTTTGAGAAAGCTTAGTCTCTGAATAAACGAAGCGGTACAATGTAACTGGCCACTTGGATTTTCAAACTTGTGCCAAAATTACACTGTGCCTGCTGCGCACTCTGAGTGTTTGCTGTGTACTCTGCAAATTGATTCTGTTTGCTCTCCTGTTCATCTGCCTTCTCATGGGAAAATATGACTTCACCTGCTCTTTCCTCCACCCTGGAATGCCCAAGTATTAAAATAGACTAACTCCTCCTTAGAATATCCAAGTATTGAGCCAGCGAGCTCTCTGTGTATCCATCTGTACTTGATGCATGCTATGAGCAGATGGAGTTTATTGAGGAGGCTTTCTGCCTCCTGCTCGGGGTGCAGTCGATCACCAGGGCTCAATAAATATTAGAAAATCGCCTGGTTTGGCGTGGCATCGGTAAAGAGACCTGCTGAATTTTCCTCCATGGCAGCTGTGGAATGAAAATTGGGTGGGTTCTATTTTCAGGCACGGGTTCCAATCTGCTAGATTTCCCCGTATCCACAGACCTCTGGTGTTTGAGAGTGCCTGGGCACAGAACCAAGGAAATATTCTCTTTTATTTTTACAGTGGGATTCCTAGTGATCACAACTCTTGTGGAATTTGCAGTACTGTCATGGCTGTGGATAATGCTGTTAATTTTTTTTTAGGCACCACACATGTTGTAGTGTCTCTTTCACAGTGTTTTAATGGTGTAATAATATCTAGTAAACTATGTAAACTGACTAGGATGGGAGCTTAATAAAACTAGCTGTCCTCGCCAATTACCATACCTTTATGGTATTTCTTTGGCACAGTCTCATGTTTACAATGCCACTTGCAAAGGATAACTTGCTTTTGCAAAGCATAATTTTTCAAAGAATTGTTAAAACTCAAAATCTACATAGGGGCTAAGTAAAATCCCGTGGATTCCATGCGATAAAGAACAAAACTTGATTTCCTCTGTCATTGCAAATGTACTTTAAGTTGAGAAGTGTTTCTGGCACACTGTTGATTTCTCCTTTTGCAACGTTCAAGAATGTTTTTCTCTCCTTCCTTTTGATTTTCCTCCTTTATCCTTTCAGTCCTGAAGATGGTGATTTAACCTGTTGGTCAGCACTCCTGTATCTTATTAAACTGGCCACTTTGTACGTAGGAAGCCTGAATAGTAAGGATCAGCAGGCTATCATACTATGGGAGGACATCAGAGCTGAGAGAAGCTTGCTTCCACCCAGTGTCCTTTTAGACACATTTCCAGCAAGGATCAATGGATCACAATCATGGGCAGCCTATTTTTCTCCTCCACCATCAACAGGGTGGGGCTCTAAATTGGCATTTTTCCTATTGGCTCAGTATCAGAATACATGGTTAACATATCATCTGAACCATCAATAGAACATTCAGGCATTTACTTAAAGGTAAGATGAACAATGAGGCATTTTAACACTACAGATGTAGAAACACACTCTGGGAGGCTTCTTAATCAAACAAAACAAACTTTATTTACATGAGAGTTTCTGTGGCTGCTTGTATCCAGCCAGCTCATCATGCAGCCATTTCTTCCTAGGGAACCCCTCCCTAGAATTTATTTCCTCGCGCTAGCCACACATTGGTTGAACAAATAATAAGACCCCTACTCAGTTGAACTGATCTTAAAGTGACAGTCATCACAACAGTGTTGTTATCACAACATGGGAAAGGCTATGGGATACAGTGCACATCATTTGCCCTACCCTTCTTCACATAAAGCTGATTTGATGACATATTTGTCGGCTAACATCGCCTTCTTCAGGAGATGAGAGCTAGGGAGGAAGGTGAAGGAAGGTGGGGGTGTAAAATGTCCTTGCAATTGCGATAATGTGATAGAAATTCTCCTCAACTTCAGGCATATTGATGCCAAGAGGAAATTGAGAAATACAATGAGCAACTGATCCTACTTTCACCTTGTACAGCAGTCAGTTAGTTTCACATGATGGGGATTTGAGAAGATCAGGAGCCAATCTGTGCAATAATGAAACTGATAAACATTTAACTAGATTATTTTGATGTGCAGTAATTTGAATGCATTTTGCATGCTCCAAGCACCACCTACTGACTCAAGCCTATGATTAACTCCAAAGCCTTTCTCAAGAGCTTGCTTTGAGTTGCAGTCAAGCATCCTTTCCAAGGTGAGGCGACGAACGTACAGACATTCTGTACACCTGCTTTCAGAGCGCTAATGCTTCCCGTGCATCAGACCTCTGACATTTCTGTGACAGTTTTACTTCATCCCAGCTGGGCACAGTCCAATCTCACCAGAAACAATCATGTTTGCATGAAGAAGGATTGTGTTGAAAAATAGATCAACAGCCACTTAGTTACTGTAATTAAGCCCTCAGGATCTCGGATTCAGTCTGTGCTGAGCAATTTGACCTTCACCAGGTGGTGGGTTGGGCTGCAAACAGGCGAAGCAGTCTTAGTATCTGCTCTTGATCAACATCCAGAAAAAAAAAACATGTGTGAGAAATATCAGATGATGACAAGATTGGATTGAACTGTGATTCTCTGAGACCATGAAGGATGCTGACACATCTTCCTGAATTTAAACACCAAAAATAGGGCTACAGGGAGGGGAGTGGCACTAAGTTAATTGTTCCTTCAGAGAGGCTGCACAGACACAATTCTGGGCTGATACTGTTAGTATCAATCTTGCCAGGTACATAATGGTTGAATCTCCTGAAGCATTTTATTATAAGCTTATACTCTTATCGTGAGAGATGCACTAAAATCTTACTCAAAGAACACCGGGGTTTCAAAAATCTTCGCTGGGCCCAGAATATTTAGCTAATTCCGTCTTTATCATATACAAGCTTAAAAAAGTGTGAGAAATCATTCTTTGGAACATCACAAATCTCGTTTGCAACCCAGATGTCTTACAAACTTGCCAAGGCTGTGTGTGTGGCTTGAGGAGAACAAGTGGAAATTTATAATTTTACAACTTTTTCTGCTAGTTGTCATAGAAGCTACGCAAATGCTTAACATTAATTCTTTGTAGTCTGGCTTGAGACAAATGTTCATATGAAGACCATTAAAGATCAGTGGGGTACACAGGAGCATTATGCTAGACTCAGGAATATCTAAACATCGGTCGCTTTGTGTTACTGATCTTGGATTAATGATCTGGTAAAGAAGATCATACAATGAGGGAGCTGATGCATAAAGGGTTAACCGTTACTACATTGCATTTACATTTTAATGTATTTTTTCATGTCCCATTAAAATGAAATGTTTACTGCTTTAAGTTGGACATTTGAAAAGGGACACTGATAAATTAGGGTTTGATTTTACTCTCTGGGCTCCTTTCCAGGGGAGTGTACAACGACTGCCAGAAAATATACAAACCAAACTCTTCACACAATCACAAAGGACTGACCTGCAATGTACCCCCAGGGTAATTTAAGCTTGGGTCATGACTGATAATGAGCACTGGTTCAGAGCATTATGACATATAATGTGAAATTCAGCTACATAACCTTTTAACAACATGTTTGAATTCCTGTACTTGGGTGAACTTTCTTCCACTAATTGTACCATGTCTTCCCCATGCATGTATACCTTGTGTTTGAAAGCATCAAAGTAACATCTAGCTTTCATCTTACATGAGCCATTCTCAACATACTCCAAACGTTCAGCTTCTGTTGGAGATGTTGATGGAGTGCTAAAGTTCGTTCAAACCTGGTTTAACTGATTTGCCAAATCTCAGTCAAAATAGCAAATTACAAATGTGACATTTTTAGATTTGAAGTCAAACAGATAAAATATCAAATGTAGCACACTGATTAGCACTGTGCAAACCAGTCTCCAAACTGCTATGTCACCCCTTTTCTGGGACAAGATGAGGACTTGAAATATAACTTGAAGTACTGACTGGCCAGTACAGAATGAGAATGCCACTGCAGAGCAACTGTGAGCAAGGACAGTCAGCATTGCTCTTTTCTTTCAGATCAGCCATCTGGCATCTGAGCTGGTCACTGACAGCATCTTCCAAACCTCTGACCTCTACCATCTAGAGGGCAAGGGCAATAGACGCATGGCAACAAAGTTCCCCTCCAAGCCATTCACCATACTGATTTGGAACTATATCACCAATTCTTTGCTGTCATTTTGTTCCAAAATCTTGGAACTCCCTTCCTAATAGCATTTTGGGTGTAGCTACAGCTCATGGACGGCAGCAGTGCAAGAAGGTGGTTCACCACCACCTCTCAAGGGCAATTAGGGATGGGCAATAAATGCTGGCCTTGCCAATGACACCTACATCCCATGAAAAACTAAAAAAGAATGGACAGTAGTGCTTTGATATCTTCTGATCAAATCCTGTAAACCTTCATCACTCAACTACCATTATTAAAATTTTAACTGGCCATCCATCTGAGTTGTTGTTGTGGGGCCTTGCAGTGCATGAATTGACAGCCATTTTTGCCTGCATACTTACAGTTGCTGCAGTTACCAGTAACTGATAGGCTGAAAAGCACTTTGAGACTTCTTGAAGACACGAACGGTGCTATACAAAAGCAAGTTCTGCTTTCTCAACTGACAGAAAAAATGCTTGGTCTCTTTGTGGTTGGAGCGGAGAACTGGGGGAAAGCAAAACTCCCTGTAATTAGTAGATACTTCTTCTTAAAAAAATACATTATATGATAGAGTTAATAAATAAATACTTTGCAAGTTCTTCAACTCTGCCCCATGCAAAGAGAAAGCTCTTTCTGATTTTAAAAATGATATATAAGTTCCTTTAAAGTTATCATAACAATTACTAAAGCGATTTGTTCATTTTATTTTTATCCTTATTGTAAACAATGTGAGAACACACAATATTATGATATATTTCTTTCTTAAAAATGCCTGTCTAAGAAACGAATGCTTTGGACCTGAGTTCTGTAAGACAGAAGTGCTGTTTATGTTAGATGAAAGGGAGAGGTGTCCACTCTGCACAATTTGTAGCAGAATTGCACATGCAGTTTTTCTTTAACAGTATTTATTTTTCTTTCTTTCTCTGTCTCTCATTTCCTGCCTCCCCAGAAAAGCCATCATCCATAATGAACAGATGCAAGTGCAGAGGTGGCACAACCCGACTGAGCCCCAGCAGCATTCAAAAACTGATGGTCCTTCCAATTCCAAACTGCCCCCTCCAAATCATGTAAGTTCTATTGATCTATTGATTGAATAATTTCACATTTATCTTTATTGCAGCTATCTTTAAAGAGAAATTGTTCTCATTGTTCAATTTTCTCATTCCGTCCTGAAGACATTATTAACTCCTAGCTGGATATATGGAGTCTCTTGATGGTGAGCCAACCGTAGACAGCATAGCCATTAATCCAAACCTCACCTAGACGTTCACACACAAACTATCTGTCGGGTTTTATGGATCATTGTCAGCTCCAGGCAATCTGGCTGTCTAACTCACAAATGCTGAGGTCAACTGCAATGCTCCCATTGCAAATTGGCTTGAGTTGAGTCATTGGAAAGGTCTCAATGCTTAGAGATATTTAGGCAAATGAATCACTGGTCTGCACTGAACTAGCGCCTTTCACCTGGAGCTCAGTGCCCCTGGGCTAAAGATAGAAGAGAAATCAGCCAGGTGCTCCAACTTCTGGGGCTTAGCCAGTGATTCCCACTTTTGAAAATGTGCTTGTGTTGGTGTCAGGTAATTGTGATGTCCACCTTCCATTAATTTAGCTGGTTGACAATCACTGTCCTCATAGATAAATAAGAGTCACAGCCAAACACATCTGACCAAATCCAGCATCCAATAAAAGGGATGAGAGCTGGAGGGTGAGGGGGGTGGGGACCAGATTAATCTGGCAGTGATGTGACCATTCAACATAACAGAATTGTTCAGAAGTCAGCAACATTTAATATGTACACTGCAACCTTTTATTCTTGATGCTCATTTTTGAATCAGTTGACAAAGTTTTAAGTCTGCTTGAACCCTCAAAGCTCTAAAGGAAAGGTTAATGCAGGCTTTCTTATTGATGGTGGCAGCACTCTGACCTTGCCCCTTTCTGCTGTGCTATCACTTTGCTCTTTATTTGATGCAACTGTGAGACTGCTGGGCATTGGCCAAACATCTGAAGCACACAGGAATGTAGCACAGGGGACCACAAATGGGATGGAATTCTTCCAGCCATCATCACAGGTTCAATACAAAATAAGAGAGTGTAGATCACTAAAGAAAAATTTTAACAGTCAGGAAGCTTTTAGTAAAAGTGCTTCATAACATCGTGACAAGACCTCCTAGGCTCCTCTCATTGGCAGGTGATCAGAGTCATGCCATTTCTGCCATGAAGTACAATGGAAAAGATGCCCACAAATTTAAAACTCTGTTGCCCGCATCCTAACTCACATCAAGTCCTGCTCACCCCTACACTCACTGACCCATTTTGGCCTCCAGTCAGGCAATGTCTTTGATTTCAAAATCCTCATCTTCAAATCCCTCCAACTCACCTCACCCCATCTCTGCTACCTCCTCCAGCCCTTCAACACTCTGAGATCTTTGCATTCCTCCAATTCTGTTCTCTGGTACATTTCCAATTTTAACTGCACCACCATTGGCATTCATGTCTTCAGCTGGAGTGCCTTCCCAAAGCTTCTCCACATCTCAACCCTTCTCTTTTCCTGTAAATTGCTCCTTAAAACTCAATTCTTTGAACATGTTTTTGGTTACCTCCCCTATTATCCCTTATGTGGCTCAGTGTCAAATTATGATTGATAACGCTGCAGTGAGATGCCTTGGGCTATTTTACTACACTCAAAGCTCTAAATGAATGCAAATTGTTGTTGAGTGACACCAAAAGGATAGCTAAATGGAAGTGGCTGTAGTAGGAAGATGGGAACAATAAGAGGCCCAAGTCCTCGTGTGTTACGATAAGCCCAAATGCAGAGCCGGCCTTTGAGAAGCCAATCAAGGGGAATGATGCTGTTGTTGATGTGGACTATGTAAAGCAGAGTGTTCTGCAGGGGAATATCAGATGGATATGTATCACTCCAGGAGGTGCTCCATCAAAGTATGATCGGCCTGTGAGGGATGAAGTCCACAGTTACTAATGGATCATATGAAAGAGAAAATAACAACCCATGTTTTATAGTTTTAGGTTATGACGTTCTCTGTATTTCTCAACTCCAGGGGCTTGGATAAGGTACAAAACAACTTGAATGTAGGGGACCATCCTCGAAAGGCAGCTTAGCTATTTCAGATACGTAAAGAAAATAAACGATGACAAAATAACAGATTGCTGGTATTTTTTGGGTACAGGTGGAGATCTGGTGCCATGCTTAAGTCTCACACTGAGCTGCTCAAAAATCCACATAGATAGAGGCCGTAATTTTCCTGACGTTCAAAAAAATATGCAGACGCTGGGGCAATTTGCAGGACCCAACCTTGTTTGTGTCACTGGTGCGCCCTGCGCTACAATCCTACAGGAGGCAGCCTATTAGCAGGCTGTGTCTACCTTTGTATCTGATAAGGGACAATGGACGGCAGGCAAGTGTAGGGCGGAAGGGTTCTTCTCAGGGCCAAGATAGCGATGACTGAAGCATGTGCACGAGCTGCAGTGGTACCAGTGCAAATGGGCAGCAAGTGACTTGATACCATTTTCAGGCTTCTCTAGCCCTGTTTATGACTGGCAGAGACAGTCAAAATTGCCCCCCCCAACCCCCCACCCCCCTGCCATGGAGTGAGCTCTGGGCTACATGCTGTAATTAGGGAATTCCCTGAGCAACATTGTATCCGTTCTAAAGCCAATACAACAGTGTCAGATATTAGCTCCACCTAGGGCTGGCAGTGAGAAGATCATCAAATATAGGGAATGCTTAGTGAACTTGAGAGCAGAGGTTTTCATGGAGGATAGCTAGAGAGCACCTGTGCACTGGCGGATTTTGTTTTGTTCTTCAGTTCGCAGGATGTGGGCATCCCCGACTAGACTGGCATTTGTTGCCCACTTCCCTTGACAAGACGCGTGGCGGGTCTTCTCGAACTGCTGTGTCCATGTGGTGAAGGTGGAGCTAGCTAGGGAATTCCAGCATCAGTAGAGGAACAGTGATAACTGTCCAAGTCCACATAGCCTGTGACTTGAACTGGAGAGGAACATGGAGGTGTCCCAATGCAGCTATTCACATTGTCCCCCTAACCGATGGAGGTTGATTACAGAAGGGTGGAGTAGGTTAGTGAATTTGGTGGTGGGGGGGTGGGTGCAGCAGTTAGAGTGGAAAGACTGGCTCTCTGACAAAGGGTGCAGTTAAATGGCAAGCAAGTGCGTGGGACCTCGTAGGGTGGGGTATGAAATGGATAATCTCTCCATGTAGAGAGGCTGCCTGTTGAAATAAGTAGGAGAGCTTTTCTAAAAGGGACAAGCGAGCATTCTAGTGGATTTTGAGAAAGAATTTTGTTGAAAGTTGACAAAATCACCAGGACAACAACTTATATCTATATAGCACCGTTAACATAAGGTGCTTCACAGGAGCGTTATAAAATAAAATATGACACGAGCCATATTAAGAGATGTTAGGTCAGATAACCAAAAACTTGGTCAAAGAGAACTTTTAAGGAGTGTTTTAAAGGAAGAAAGAGAGGGAGAGAGGCCGAAGGGTGTAGGACAGGAATTCTAGGGTTTAGGGCTTAGGCAGCTAAAGCTAAATGATGAAGTGATTAAAATCATTTCATTGTAACATTGAAAGCAAATGGAGTTTGATGCACTTGTGCACACTGCAGCAAAGTCCTGGTGACATAAAACAGCCTGGAGTAACAGGCAATTCACATCAGAATGGAAGGGCTACATATATTACTCTAACATGCCAATGATGCAAGCACCTTTGACACTAAAGCTGATGAATGTCACCTACCAGGACACTAGAGAACCCAACACCAGAGTGCAATTCTACCATATTCTACCAGCAGGGCACCTCCACTCTTCTGCGCTGTCCAAGTCATAGGTCAGTAGCAGCCGTGAAAAAAGTTGTTTTACCCACCGGCCACAATGGTGGATTTTCACGCCATATCATCCCCTTCTCACCTTATAAATTATGTACCCACAGGAAACACGCTGTCTCACTGGCAGGCAGCTTCCGAGTTGCCCACCATGCCCTTACCTTGCCGCTTCCTCACTCCAGCCCCATATTTAAACTGCAGCCAGGCGCATACTTCACAATGCTTGCAGCCCAGGGCGGCTCTGGTGGAGACATGGCCCCGAAAGCCAAGGAGAATGCAGCCCTCTGATACAGTGATGCATCCCTGGACCACCTGCTGAAGCTGTGGAGGCCCACCGCGATGTCCTCTATGCCCGCTCTGGCCACACGGGACCCATCAGTCTCACCACTCCAGCTTGGGGAGGTGGTGGCAAAGGTGATCAGTGCCAATGCTACACACAAGAGGACGGCCATCCAATGCAGAAAGAGGATGAACAACCTCATCCATGCTGCCAGGGTATGGCAACCATCTATCACTCTAATCTCACACACTCACAAGGACATCACACATTCACTGGCCTCTCACTCATTGCCAGCTCAAGGGACATCACCACCCATTCTCACACACACACCCTCATATCTCCATCTGGCCTCTTCTCCTCTGGAGACTGCCTCCTCAGCCCTCACCATCTTGAGGCTACTTACACAGATCCACATTTGCCCCCCCACACACCCCTAGGATCCCTCCATGCCCCAATACAGCCCTCACCCTGCAGCCTCTTCCCTTACCTGAGGCCACATCTCCCCATTCCTCAAGCAAGCCCTAGTCCTGAAGCCATTGAAAAGCCACCCCCACCGTAAGGCTGGTCTGGTAGGTAAAGACCTGCCTGTGAGGCCCCTTAAAAGTGCTGTGTTGCTGCCTGCGAAGCCTGGCACTGATGATCGTGAGTGCTGCCCGAAGCGAGGTAGGCAAACAAGCCTTAAAGTCCCAAGCGAAGTGCAGTTCGCCAGGTTCATGTCACTTAGTTGTGAAAGTTGTTGGCGTGCAATCACACCGATGTGCCCAGATGATGCAGTGTGGGGGAATGATTCCAGTGAGCAGGGCTTATAATGAGATGCTGAAGTATTGAAGCTAGATTCCTGACGTGCAGCAGTGGGAAAGCCATTGACGGGTGGAGCAAACGATAACTTGTTTCACGATGGCGTGAAACCGATTTTTGGCCATCTTGCCGTACTCCCCACCCCCCACTCACCTACCCCCTCTTTACTCTCCCCACCGCCCCCCAACCGACCCCCCACCCACCCCACCCCCCAGCCATGACGCCCGATAGCAATGGGGCCAGAAAAGTCTGGCCATAGCTGATCATGACTTGTCATAAGGATTAATGCTGGGGCATAAACGTAGGCTGAGGTTTTCTGGCCCTGCCATGGTGGGTTACCCTGCAGTGGATGCGTCATGTCAGCCGAAGGTCCATTGACTTTGGCGGGACTGGAAGATCCCACCGACGGCATGGACCGGAAAATTCTGGCCATAGTCTAGTCTAGTCTTAGGTGTTCATCCGCTAATATCCTCAACATACTATCAAGACCACAGTCATTAACACCCAGTAGGCTGCTCCTACCATCCAATTCTGTCATCATGGTGGTTTCTTCAGACTGGCAGAACTGTCAGCTGAGGTGAGGAGAATGGCATGATCCCACTAAACCATCAATGTCCATGGGTAAGCAAGCAATAGGAAATGGCAAACGATGCTTGGAGGAGTCTCCTCCACTTCATCTTCTCCATACAATACAATTTAAAGCCATTCTCTGGCTTTTGAACAACGGGCATTACTCCACCCTGCCTGGTTGAGATGCTGCTGCCTGTTCCAGGTAGGATTGCCAACCCTCTCAGAATGGCCAGGAGTCTCCTAGAATTGGCATCAACCTCCCAGTGACCAAAGAAAGCCTTCCAGGAGATTTTCAAACAATACTTTATGTTGACGCCATTAAGTGAGTTGGGCTAGTTTGCTCCACAAATATCACAAACCCCACCTCACACGCTAACCGCCCCCCCCCCCCGCCCACATATAATATGAATTATCCCCAATCAGATTCAGCTAGTAAGAAAACATACTTTAAATATCAAACATTCAACTGTTATTTAAGAATAAGAACTGGTGATTATATTTCTTTTCTCTATCAATTTGTAGATTTGGCAAGAGAGTTATGAACTGGAGACTCAGTTCATTGCCTTGGTAACCCTAAGTCATAGATATGGAAATTAGGCATATTATAACACAGACATGCAATGAGCCAGTTAATTGCTAAATGGCCAATCCTTCACTGTCAATTTTTTCTGCATAGTTGGGACCTGAATGAATGAATAATAGGCCTCTCCTAGAAAATGGTCCCATATTGCTAACAAAACATGTCATATGTTTATTTTGGAGTGTAGATTTATCTATGCATTGATTTTGATGAAGAAGTGAAAAGTTGAGCAAGGCTGGTAGAAAGCAGTAATGGGTTTTCTGTCGGTTTTGTTAGAACAGAAGAACTTATCACATCACAGCATGTGGAATTTGGAGTGGGGCATGCCTTGTTAGTTCAATGTGTTTCTGCATCCCTCAGCTCAAAAATGCTTTTCCTACAAAGTTGTTAGAAGGCCAAACAGCTGATGGTATGATGGAAGCAGTGAGGCATCCGAGACATTGGTGAACGATGGGACCAAAAGACTCTCCTCTTAACCAATGATACTTAAAGATTGAGAAATAAAAAGAGAAAGAACTAAGAAGGAGGGGATTTCAAATCAGGTAGAGAAAGAGAAATAAGGAGAGAGAAAAATAATCGATTAAGTGAGAAAGAAAAGAGAGACGGAGAGAAAAACTAAGAAAATTTTAACGTACAAAAAACTGGGCTTTTAAAAAATCTCCAACACCAATTTACTACCCGAAGGCACAAGAATCCACATTTTTAATTGTTCATTTTCTGGGCAAGGGATGTTGATTGGCAGTCATTAACATTTATTAGACTTAATTTTTTTTGCAAATTTTATGGGCAATTAACGTGTAAGTGCAGCAATGTCATGTAAATGTTAGGGTGGTTAATTACAAAATGGCATTTTTTTGTCACGCTAATGGCAGAGCTCTGCCAAATAGGCCAGCAATGTAAATCGTGATTTACAATCCACTGGGAAATTACTGGTTGACTTGTCCCTTAATAATGGTGCACTTTCAGATACTGTTATTTTTTTCAAGCAAATTCTGGGTCAAAATGTTTCACTTCAAATAAATTACTTTTTGAAGTATAAAGACTGTTCTTTACCCTGGCTCACAACTGCAATAATTATTGCTGAAAAGAGAGATTGCCAATCAGAGTTGATGTGCCAACCAATCAGCACACTTTTTCCCTGCAGTATGAATTGCTGTGATTGTTTGAAATTTGGTATTCTTGTGTTTGTCCTGATGAGTGCAAGGTGAAAAGCTTCGGCAACATGTCTCTCTTTATCAATATTTGTGTTCTGTGCTACCAGGCGACTGCACTAATCCTGTACCATCCCTCAATGGACTTATTTTAAATATAGTGGAGAATTTTGTCAGAATCAAATCAACAAAGTGAAACTGCTCCTGTTACTTCATACGCAAAACTGAAAACAAAATCTTGCACTACGTTAGCTTATGAATCAGTAAAGAAAGGCCTCTTGAATGATCAGCTGTTCCAGAGCCCGCTGAGATCATGGGCAGATTGACAGCCAACGTCTTGTGACAATAACTGGAGGGCAAACATTGAGAAAACTGAGTAGCTGCAGTGGGGATGGTCAGTCAGCCTTCAGCCAATTTACTGTATGTTGCCACTTGGATATTGCAGACAACAGCCATGGGATTGTGTTCAACATTCACTTTTGCTCTATCAGGATTTTCTGCTTCTATTCCATCGAGGGCAGGATCAGCAATGAAGCTGACATCTGGAAATACTTATCCTATCCTACCTCCCAACTGGCTGGCACTGGGAAACACCTTTGTTTAGCTAGATGTCTGAGTGGATTGTTTATTTGGATTGATGACGAGGGTGTTGATCCTCCTGCTTATTTATTTTTCTGGATGAATGCCAAATTGGAAACCCTCCTCACTTCTGTTCATAGTCTATTAGGGAATGTTAGGTATTTGTTTACAATTCACTTAATTCCATTGTGCTGCCATAAGACCCTGTACAGTCAGGAATAGTGTTTAAAATCAGTGAAAAGCATGTTTCTCAACACTAATTTACTGAATCAGTTCTTATTTATATTCATGTCCATTAAATTCCATTACTGTAACCATTAAGGCTCAAAACTGTTAGTATAGATTTAGATTATGCTTAACTATACTTCTGTGTTATAATAAATATATTAATAAAATTTCAAAAATTTTGATAGAGAAGCAATGTATCAAAAGCCGAATATATTCTATTCTGTCGGCTCATGGATAAAACAGTATCTAAAACGATGAGTCTCACTTTGTTGGACCATTTGTGCTGCAGAATTCAAAGTATTGCATAACTCAAAACCTGGTATAGGGAGTGATCCCTGTGATTAAACCAATGGGCCTTGGGGCTGATTGTTGCAAATTGCTTCCATTTTCCCTACATTACAGCAGTGTCAAGAAAAATATCTAAAATATCTCATGGCTGTGAAGCACTTTGGCATTGCCTTGAGGCCGTGAAAGATGACCCAAAGTAAATACAGCTAATTTCCTTCATGAACAAAACTTACTTCATTGGTTGTTTCCATGTTGCTTTTAAAGTGGACTATCCAAGTTTGTTCATCAAAGTGAAAGTTATTAGTAAGAACACAAAATTCAGGAAACATTCAGTGGCATTTGCAGGATTTTTCTCTTTGGACAATGGCTTCCCATTTCACTCACCCAGCTTTAGAACTAAGCAAGCCCAGGTCAGACATAAGACAGTCAGCTTCTGCTACTCTGGCCCAAGATTGTGTGAACGCTTCCTAGGCAGAATTGCCAATGAGTAGCAGATTAGAAATCAGCTTGTTCTGTGTGGCCATTTCTACTAAGAACTGAATTGGTTTTGCCCAAATTCATTTCACAATAGTTAAAATGGGTTTGAACTCAGACCCAAAAGCTGAAGGTCACAGCTAACCAATTGCAACATCTGAACTCCTCTTAAAGCATTTCTAAATCTTGACTTTTGAACACTGTTATGAAGTTCATCATCCTTGTTGTTATTCATTATCAGATGATGTGGAGGAGGAAAAGCATTCTTAGAAACTAAAGTAAAGATTATTTTTTTAACTAAGGGTTACGAAAAAGATGACTGAAATAGATTTGTGTATTAATTTTTGGGATATGGGCATTGCTGGCTAAGTCAACATTTATTGTCCATCCCTAATTGCCCTTCAGAAGGTGGTGGTGAGCTGTCTTCTTGAACCGCTGCAGGCCATGTGGTGTAGGTACACCCACAGTGCTGTTAGGGAGGGAGTTCCAGGATTTTGACCCAGCAACAGTGAAGGAATGGCCGATATATTTCCAAGTCAGGATGGTGAGTGGCTTGGAGGGGCATTTCCAGGTGGTGGTGTTCCCAGCTATCTGCTGCCCTTGTCCTTCTAATTGGTAGAGGACATGGGTTCGGAAGGTGCTGTTGAAGGAGTTTTGGCAATTGGCCTAATTAATTATAATAGCAAATGGTTATAAGCCCAGAAATCAAAGCAGGAACCTAACCTGAAATGCTGCTGAAAAGCTTTTATTATTTGAATCTACCCACATTATGGTTCAAGAAAGCAGCTGACCACCCCACCCCGACAAGACTCACCCCCTCCGGACGATGTTCACCTTCCCCCTCCAGACAGTGCTCACCCACACCCCCCACCCTCCCCCTCCAGACAGTGCTCACCCACACCTCCCTACCCTCCCACCTCCAGACAGTGCTCACCAACACCTCCCTCACCTCCCCCCTCCAGACAGTGCTCACCCACACCCCGCTACCCTCCCCCTCCAGACAGTGCTCACCCACACCCCCCTACACTACCCCTCCAGACAGTGCTCACCCACACCCCCCTACCCGCCCCCTCCAGACAGTGCTCACCCACACCCCGCTACCCTCCCCCTTCAGACAGTGCTCACCCACACCCCCTACCCTCCCCCTCCAGACAGTGCTCACCCATACCCCGCTACCCTCCCCCCTCCAGACAGTGCTCACCTACACCTCCCTACCCTCCCCCTCCAGACAGTGCTCACCCACACCTCCCTACCCTCCTCTCCAGACAGTGCTCACCCACACCCCCCTACCCTCCTCTCCAGACAGTGCTCACCCACACCCCCCACCCTCCCCCTCCAGACAGTGCTCACCCACACCCCCCTTCCCTCCCCCTCCAGACAGTGCTCACCCACACCCCCCTACCCACCCCCTCCAGACAGTGCTCACCCACACCCCGCTACCCTCCCCCTCCAGACAGTGCTCACCCACACCCCCTACCCTCCCCCTCCAGACAGTGCTCACCCAAACCCCCCACCCTCCTCTCCAGACAGTGCTCACCCACACCCCCCTACCCTCCCCCTCCAGACAGTGCTCACCCATACCTCCCTTCCCTCCCCCTCCAGACAGTGCTCACCCAGACCCCCCTACCCACCCCCTCCAGACAGTGCTCACCCACACCCCCCTACCCACCCCCTCCAGACAGTGCTCACCCACACCCCGCTACCCTTCCCCTCCAGACAGTGCTCACCCACACCCCCCTACCCTCCTCTCCAGACAGTGCTCACCCATACCTCCCTACCCTCCCCCCTCCAGACAGTGCTCACCCATACCTCCCTACCCTCCCCCCTCCAGACAGTGCTCACCCATAACCACCCCCCCTGTCCTCCCCACTCAAGACAGTGCTCCCCCACCACCTCCCACCCCCACCCTCTAGACAGCGCTCACTCTGCTCCCGCATCCCCTCTCCCGACTCACCCTCCGGAATCCCTGGCTCCTGTCCAGCCTATGTCAGAAGACCCTACATTGTCGGGGGTGAGGGACAATGAATATTGTTGAGGGTGGGTGAGCTGGGAGGGGTGTTTGGGGGGGTGCTGACCACTTTCGGGGCATGAGGGAGGGGTTGAAGGGGGTGACCATTTTTGGGGTGGGGGCGTGGAAGCTGTGCAATGCTCTGGGTGACAGGGGCATTTAACAACTCTGCGAGTTGATGAACTGATGACAGATAATAAGGGTCATGTCTTCAGTTCATGATGAAAAGAGGGGCTGTGGTTCCAGTGTGAGTGATGCTTTGACACTAGGCCACCTAGACACTGCTTGTTGCTGGACTCAAACTGCAACTGGGACCTGGAGGCCCTGAGGCTCCAGAGTACAAAGGTAAGTGGGCAGCTTAAATCACAGGCAACAGTGGGCGCTCCCATTCCGCTGCTGACTGAAAGATCTGGGACAATGTGTGCAAAAGTAAATTACAATACAGGACAGTCTTGATGGCCTTTACCTGTCTCAATTCTCCCATATTTACATGTATGTTCCCATAGGGAGGGTAAGGCACAGGTTGATTATAGTGGGAACAAGATGTTAGTGAAATTATAATCAGCTGAAATCCTTTCCTCAATATTTTCCATGCAGCAAACGTTACAAAATGAAGCCAAAACACTGCTGTTCGGAAGTTAATTCTGTTGATTTCCGTATCATGATATTAAACTGGGAAGCCTCTGAAAACTGAAACAAAGCAAAGCTGATGGGAGTTTCCCTCAGCTCCACCGGCTCTGCTTTGAGATTCCCTCTTTGGTGATATTGGGATTCCCTCCTGTGTTGTTGATGAAGCTGATAAGAATAAGAGACAGACCCTCCCTGTGTGTTCTGAGGGTGTTCAGGGTACCCATCCTCCTGGCCCCTGAGGCTCAGTAATACGCAATGATGGTGATCATTGATCTGCCTTCTTCTGTGTTAAATTTACAATGCGCTTTGTTCTTTCATTTGACAGAGCCACTTTGAAAAACAATGGTAACCAGATCTGCATTCACCCTAAAACAAGATGGCTCCGTTTCAGAAGTCGACATCTGTAAGGACACAAAACCAGGCAGTTTTCTTCAAATTATTTACAACTGCAGTGCCCCTCACTTTAACAGTGTTGTTGCTTGCGCTTATATTAAGATATACTTTGATTAAATGGATTAATGATTTATGTTTTATTTAAAGTTGTGCGTATCTCATGCATTTCCTGTAAGTGAAACAGTTGCTTCCTGTCACACTGAGTTCCATGTGATAGTCGGACATCACGAGCCTGAGAAAGCAAACATTTTACGGTTTGCTGCTTTGTGCTGCCTAAAATGATAAGAAATAGGAGCAGGTGTAGGCCATTTGGCTCTGGGCCTACTCTATCATTCAAATTGATCATGGCTGATCTAATTATAGCCTTAACCCCACTGTCCTGCTTGTCCCTGATAACCTTTGCCCCCCCCACAGTGGATCAAAAATCTGTTAACTCGGCCTTGAATATCTCCAATGGCCCAGCCTCCTCTGCTCTCTGGGTTAGAGACTTCCATAGATCAGTGACTCTCTGACAGAAGAAATTCCCCCTTATCTCCATCTTAAATGGGAAACCCCTTATTTTGAAACTGTGCCCCTGAGTCCCAGGCTGGAATTCTCTGGCCCTGACACCAATGGGTGTCATTGCAGGTGGGACGGGAAAATTTGGAGAGCCATTGACTTGTAACTGCTCTCCAAATTTTCCTATCCTGACCGCGATGATGCTTGCCAGTGTCGGCACCGTAAAATCCTGCCCATCCCACCACCTCCCCCCCCCCCCCACCCCCACCCCCAGATTCATGAGGGAAACATATTCTCAGCATCACCCTTCAGAGACTTTTATTAACAGGAGTAGGCCATTCAACCCTTCATGCCTGCTCTGCCATTTGACAAGATCATGGTTGATCTGGTTGTGGTCTCAAGTCCACTCTCCCTTTTGCCCTCCATGCCCCCACAACCCTTGACTCCCTTGGGCTGCATCGTACCTACGTTGGGTGGGCTGGGTGGAAACGGGTGAGCGTGGAGCCTATTGCCATCTGCAATCAGCTGCCCGACCCGTTTTACGTGGGCAGACCAATTAAGGCCGCCCAGCTTGACGCTCAGCCAGTAGTGCTCAGCACTCCCTGTGTGGGCAAGGGGAGGAGCGAGAGTCAGGGCCTGCGCTCTTTCACACAGCAATCTCCCTGAGGCATGGAGCTACCTCAGGGAGATTAAGTTGATGATGAAAGTTTTGAATAAATGAACGGAAAAAGTATTTAAACATGTGCCCCCAGGTGACAGTGTCACATGAAGCTGGGACACGTTTGTACGTTGAGGAAATTCTATTTAATTGTTTTATTAACCCTTCAGGAAACCTCACCCGGCCTGTGGATGAGGTTTCCTGAAAAACGCGAAGGCCACTTGGGCGCTTCACCTAACCACCCACCAACCTTAAGCCTGGATGGGCAGTGTTGTTAATAGGGTCAGTTACTTTTTTAATGAGCCCTTGACAGCACACGGCTGCCAAGTGAACGGTCGAAATGACGCCTGACGATGTCGGGACACACGCCCTACGTCATCTCGTATCATTTTGCCTGTCGGCGTTTCAGGCCCACCCCGCACACTGACAGCAATATTCTGGCCCTTGTCTCTCAGAAATCTACTAATTTGAGCTATTGACTTGCGGTGTATTTATTTTCAACATGCTGCAAATTTGCAAACTTCAAATTCCCTTAGTATTCAAAGGTATAATGTTGTTGCCCATTGCTTTAGAGTCTTCCTGCTTGAAGATATCGGCCTCAATTGTCCTTTATTACAAGGGGAGTGGAGTACAAAAGTAGGGAACTCTTGAATTTTACAGAGCATTGCTGAGACCACTGCTTCAATAAGATCACCCCTCAATCTTCTAAACTCCAGTGAGTATAGGCCCAACCTGCTCAACCTTTCTTCATAAAACAACCCCTTCATCCCAGGAATCAGCCGAGTGAACCTTCCCTGAACTGCCTCCAATGCAAGTAAATCCTTCCTTAAATAAGGAGATCAGAATTCTACACGGCACTCGAGATATGTCCCGGGTTATATGTCTCTAGGGACACCGCAAGTCCAATGCAAACACAGGGCTGGATTTTATGGGCCCCACAGCAGGCCTTGTTTTCGGCGGGGGGGTCACAGTGGGATAGGGGGGTGGGAGTGCGGTGGTGTATGTAAAATATGATGGGTGGCTAGCCCACTGCCTTCCTCCCCGCCTCGACCCATCCCCCATAAAATTCTCTGAAATCAACAACCCGCCTGCCATTTTAAAAGGATAATTAACAGGCAGTTGAGCTGGTTAACAAGCCAATTGGCCTGAATATTCGCTGACCACGCCATAATACGGGTTGTGTGGCAGGCAGGTGGGAGTGGGCGAGCCATTTTTTTAACCAGGCTGGCTAAAAGGCAAGAAAGAAGGTTGGGGTGGGGGGGGGGCTACGTCCTTCAGGAAGTGCCCTGTGCGCACCATGGGCACCTCCCCACAAGATGTTACTGCCCCTTTGTGACTTCCTGCTTGGCCAACAAAACTGGACACCCCCCCCCATCCACCCCCCCACCCCCAACCACCACCGCACCCCCCCCTGCCCCAGGCTCCCGATCCCTCTCTGTCCAAAATCTAGAACTTAAGCTGGATCCAGCCACCATGGCTGTCTTCATCCTGGGACCTATTTGTATTCCAAACAGCGCCTGCTACTGAGTTCTAGTGCTGCTGAGACTGTTGGAGACTATGGGAGAGAGCTGCAAACCTGGAGTCAATGGGAACCAAGGGGAAAACTCTCTGCTGGTTGGAGACATACCTAGCACAAAGGAAGATGGCTGTGGTTTTTGAACATCAATCATCTCAGTTCCAGGGCATCACTGCAGGAGTTCCTCAGGGTAGTGTCCTAGGCCCAACCTCTTCAGCTGCTTCATCAATGACCTTCCTTCCATTATAAGGTCAGAAGTGGGGATGATCACTGATGATTGCACAATGTTCAGCACCATTTGCAACTCCTCAGATATTGATGCAGTCCATGTTGAAATGCAGCAAGACTTGGACAACATCCAGGCTTGGGCTGACAAGTGGCAAGTAACATTCGTGCCACACAAGTGCCAGGCAATGACCATCGCCAACAAGAGAGACTCTAACCATCACACCTTGACATTTAATGGCATTACCATCATCAAATCCCCACTATCAACCTCCTGGGTTTTGGTCAACCTGCCATTGACCAGAAACTGAACTGGACCAGCCATATAAATACTGTATCTACAAGAGCAGGTCAGAGGCTAAGAATCCTGCAACGAGTAACTTCACCTCCTGACTCCCCAAAGACTGTTCACGATCTACAAGGCAGAAGTCAGGAGTATGATAGAATACTCTCCACTTGCCTGGATGAGTGCAGCTCCAACAACACTCAAGAAGCTCGACAATGCCCAGAACAAAGCAGCCCACTTGATTGGCATCCCATTCACAAACATTCACTCCCTCCAACACTGATGCACAGTAGCAGCAGTGTGTGCCATCCAAAAGATGTACCACAGGAGCTCCCCAAGGCTCCTTAGACAGCACCTTCCAAACTCACTGCTACCATCTGGAAGGACAAGGGCAGCAGACACATGGGAACATCACCATCTGGAAGCTCCCCTCCAAGTCACTCACAATCCTGACTTGGAAATATATCACCATTCCTTCACTGTTACTGGATCAAAATCCTGGAACTCCCTCCCTAACACCACATGGGCTACAGCGGTTCAAGAAGACAGCTCACCACCACCTTCTCAAGGGCAATGGGAGCTGGGTAATAAATGACTATTAACTTATTACTATAATTATTACTATCACTATAATCACTAGCCAGTGATGCCCACATCCCCTGAGTGAATTTTAAAAAACCCCACCCTCACCTACTTAAAGCAGCATGTCACTGCTGTTTAACATGGGTGCTGGCAAATGACGTTTCTTTATTTTTTTACCCAATGGCTGATAATAATTGAGCCACACATTAGGTTCCTTCTAGCTTTGTAGTGCTTCTTATGTTCCGCATGACTCTACCTTATTTTGCAGAGACATTTTAGACATTGGTGTATGGGAAGCTATTTGCCTGTATTTTCTCTCTCCGCCCCCTGCTGATATCTGGGTGGGACTTCTTGCTGCAATGAACCGGTGCCTGCCCACACATGGATGGACAAATTGAGTGACATCCAAATGATAAGCAAAATATGTCATCAGACATATTTTCTGCCATTCTCCTTAAATACTTGTTTGGTGCCCAATGTCATGTGGCAACAGAGAGGGGGATTTAAACTTAATAACACAGACCTCAGCACCTGATTTAGTTTCACCAGTGGCCTGGAGTCCTCCGAGGTTTGACACAGCGGCCCCTTGACAAGAGGTCAGGAGTTCACCGTTACAGCATCGGTAAGTGCTTGAATTTGGAGCCCAATTCTGCCAAAGCGGAGGATCCAGGGTGTTGACTCAGGATATGTGTCACCTTTCCACATAAGTATGTCCAGGGTTCCGCTGCTTAAATTCAATAACTGAGGAGAGCAGAATTATCATTCGAAATGAGAGAGCTGAAGTTAATACTGCTTAAGGTGTACTTAGTTCCAATGAACAGAAACAAATTTGATCCAGAAGGCACTTGTTAATGACAGCCTCCATTACTTTGCAGGAAATCCATGATGTAAAGGCGGCAAAGGTGTGCTGAACCTGCGTGCTGATGCGACAAAAGAAAAATGTGACACCCTTATGTATTCCATGCAGACTGCCTTCACGCACTGTATATTACCCAGTAACCAGCAGTCGAAAGTAAACTGTAGTGATATAATTTACAAGCTGAATGCCTATAGCAGTACATGGTGACTTATGTCTTAAGGTTCACTGTGACGATCGTCTTTATTAGTCTTTCATCTACGTCATGTTAGCCTTATGTTTGAGCCTTTAAAAAGAAACATATGAAGCCAAGCATGTGCATCACAATTAGGCAGTGGTTCAATCCTGTAGTTTTGATGGGATTCAAAAGTTGCCAATGTGACACTGAAACTTGCTGTCTTTGCCTATTAATATACTTGGATCTAGCTGCCCGACAGCCTCAATCAAACAATTCAATTTTATGTCCAGAATAAACATGGTCAACTTCGTGTAATCTCAAAGCTGGAATTATTGCATAACAGGGTGGGGTTATTTTGGAGGTTCCCCCCAGTCCCAACTGTGACTCCGGTGGGAGACTGATGGAAGTGGCTGCTTGCCCTGGGGATGCATTGCTCTCCCACCAGGGTCTCAGCTGGGGACTGGTGGGATTTAAGTTTAATTCACAAGGGGCATAGGTTACAAGCACACTGGTTGATATTTGCAGAGTCCTGCATTTGTATTAATATCAAAGAGCTTGCAGGAGTTTATAAAGTTGTAGAGCGGTGTGGTAAAACAGAGTATGTAACCTAAATGCCACAACAGCGAAGAATTCACCTTAACTGGGAAGCCAAATGCATCATTCCACGGTGAGGCTTTGGCGCCAAAGGGGAAATGATGCATCCATCCCAGTAGACAGGGCAAGGAAACCTTGCAGGAAAAATAAACATAACAGCAGTCAATGGCAGGTCCACAAATCATTAATAACAGTCAGAAATGTTTGGGTGAGAAGGTAATCTCTTGGCGTTTTGGTCTGCTTCTCGCAAAATATAAACATATGTTGATAATGCCAAAAATAATGAAAAATATTTTTCCCCATGTGTTTTAACACATGCAAAAAAAAAATTCAAGCTATTTCTTTCAATTTGGGCATTTTGCATTGAAAGTTGCCTGTGTGCCGCAGAATGTCTTTCAGAGTGTTCATTTGGATCAGTTGTCAGTGGTCTCACCCTTGAGTCAGAAAATGATGGGTTCAAGTCTCGCTCCAGGGAGTGAGGAAAGAAGCTAAGATTAACATACTGAGTCTTGTACTGAGATCAGCTGTTAATACTGGATCCGCTCTCCCTTCTTACGCAGACGTTAAAGATCACACAACAATAACTGAAAAAGGTCGGATGTTCTTCTGAATACTCTGACCCACAATACTTTCATCAATCATGCACCTCATAGCAGTTTGAAGGATCTGGCTGTGGGCAAAATCGGTTTGCAATAATGTTGACTTCATTTCAATTTATTGTATGCAAGGTGTTCTTTGTAGCACTCAGAGAGCTGTGCTGAGGTACTTATAAATGCAAGTCCTGCAGAAAACCCTTGCGGAAGATTTTTGAGTGGAGAATACCAAATGCAAAGCGTTTTTTTGGCAAAAATATGCAAGAGAAAGCATTTAAGCAAGTTGGGATACATTTAAAACGTATATACATTAAAATCGTATAATCGAAAGTTATTGACAATAAGATGAATGCTATAACTATTATTGACATAGATTCAATTATATTAAACCGTATCAAATTCTGGGGGATTGGGTGGGCGAGGAAGGTCGATTTATTTAGAGGAACTTAAAGCATGGTGGTCTGAATAAAAAGTGAATTACTTTCAGAAATTGATCTATATATAGGACCCCAAGGAACAAGTGTATTCTATATTCTATAAGTCAGTCATTATAAGCACAAATCTGCACAATGGTAACTGATTTCTCTCCCTTACCTAATGATCTGTATCAGCTATTGATTTTGTCCTTGAATATTCTACATTGTTTTCTAAATATTTCACAAGTATGGTAACAACCAGTAATTGCAAATTCTGATGCCTTTCTGTCTGACAGCATTTCTTGAGTCAGGATTGCTCATTGTAACACAATACAATGCCATTTTTATACGGTTCCTTCTAATTCTTTCTAAATTTACAAAGCCTTTGTGCATACTCCCAGGAGTTCAGATTGCTTTGTTTGTGGCCTCTGTCTGATTTCCTGCCCCGAACCTATGACTGTTGCAAAGGAAAGTTAAAAGAATTTGTGAAATTAAGGTTGCTTATGGAGTTCCTTATGTGGAGAGAGATGGAACTGCCACACAAAAGCTTTCTGTTCGAACAATGGGAAATGCCTGTACAATGTTTGAGCACTAATTTGCATTATTATACAAAATAAAAGCATTTTGAATTTAATGTTTGCCTATTCATTGAGTATGTTAATGGCTGTAGGGCAGAAATTGCTGTTGGAAACGTTGGGCAGAAATTTACGCTCGGCGGGCAGGCATCCGAGCTGCTCGAGTGTGAAATGACGCGCGTTGACCTCGGCCGAGTGTGCCGACATGAAAGCGCAGTTGCACGATAGCCCGGTCGGCGGGTGCGTGCCAGAGCGGACAGTGCGCCCGCCGATAATTAAATGGCCTGTTAAGGTCATTAAGTTATCAATTAACACAAATGTTTTGCTGCCCGTCAAACCTAATGGTTGGCGGGCAGGCGAAAAGGCCTTTGTGTTTCTTTGGAAACCTCATCCACAGACAGGGTGAGCTTTCAAAAAGCAAATATAAGTAAAATAAAAACTTTAATTTTTCATTAATAACACGTCCCCCCTTATGTGCCAGATCACATGGGGGGGGGACATGTTTAATTACATTTTTATTTTCTTTATATTTTTACATTACTCATCATCTGCGTGCTTCAGGGGGATTATGCAGTGCTTGCTCGCGCACAAAGTTCACACTCAGCCGACTCACACTCCTCCTTCCCCCCGCCCCCCAACCCCCCCAACCCCCCCACCACCACCTGCACGGGCAGCGCTCAAGTGCTGCCCTTTGCATTTCATGCTGGGCAGGCCTTGATCGGCCCGCCAATTTGAAATCGCAGGGCAGTGCCGATCGCGGGCGGTGGTCGGCTTCCCGACTGCCTACGCCCACCCCTGCTGAGCCCGCCCGCCAAGGGCAAAATTCTGCCCGTTATCATCAAACTTGTCTCTGTTATTTTAGCAGGGGCTTTAGTTTAATTCAAATTGACCGGTTAGATGCCTGTGTTAAAACAGTGGCAAGAGCAGCTCCTTGCGAGGTTGTTCCATATTTGATAAAATTACTAATTTCTACCCTTAAACAATGAAGAATTTTGAATGGTGGGTGGGGGGGGGGGCGGGGGGTGTTGGTGGTGGTGGGAGAAGGGAGGGATTGTGGATTTTGGTGCAGTAGGTAGTCTCCCTCTGAGCCATAAGTTCTGGTTTTAAGTCCCACTCCAGGGCTTAATGACCATGGAAGATGAGTTCATAACATGGCCAAATAGGTTGGTTATCAGTTTGTAAATTCTTCCAACATGCCTGCAGTAACAGCGGGAGAGCCTACTGGTCAGCTTGCTTGATGCAGAGTGGTGCCACTCAGTGACCTTTTCCAAAGAAATGTAAGCTATGGAAACAGACATAAGGATGTGCTTTATCTCATGCATCACAGGAGAAGCCTTTCTGAGCCTAAGTATGTAAGAAGGGAGGGCTTATATCCCCAAAGTCTGTATATTACTGGAATATGAAGCAGAAGGTTGCCAATTTTAACACAAAATCTTGGTGCACCGCGCCTTCTGAAATAGGCCTTCAACTCTGCCACCTCTACTATGAGCGTTAAATGGGAAATGCAACGGGATCCAATGTTGCAGGTTTAGCCACATGTGGAGAAATCCTGCGGTGAAGCATCGGTATGGGTTTTACCAGCCCTTTGAGAATAGGGCAGAGGGTGGGAGGGCAGGTGCCCTGTAAAACAGTGAGGGGATGCAGGGGTCGAGTGCATGTTATCTTCCAGCTGCCTTGCCATCTTGCTAGTGTTGGGGGAATGTGGTGGATGGCCCAGACGCCAATAAAGGGCCTCTTCAAACGCCGCTGGCATTTTACCAGCTGCGGGGGTGGCAGGAGGTGGGGGCAGTGAACCCTCCACCAAGTGGGAAAACTGTCAAGTGAACCTTGGTGGCCTCCCAGCAGGCTGGATTCGGGGTGAGGAGTGGGCGGGGTGTCCTAGGTGGGTACTCTTCAGCCTAAAGGTAGGCGGCTATCCTTAAGGCACGGTAGCCTCAACGGCACCAAATTAGTTGCTTTCAGCTGACAATTAATCCCATTGACACTGCTGTAGAAACAAAATTCAGCCCATTATACACACGTGAAAAATTGAAATGGCCTGAAGCTTGCTGTGCAGGGACATCCAAGTATTAAGTGGGCCAAGTTTGCACGTTCAGGAATAAATCTACCATTGGGTGGGAATTTTCCAACCCCGCCCACCGCTGGGATCATCCACTCCCGCCAAAAGTCAATGGACTTTTGGCTGGGTCTCCGAATCTCCCACGGCCGGTCCAGCCATGACGGGGCTGGATAATCCAGGCCTATTTTTCCGATTGCAGGCCGTCATCTGATTCTTTCTCTATAGAAGCTGTCTGACCTGCTGAACCTTTTCCTGCATTTTCAGTTTTGATTGCCGATTTCCAGCATTTGCAGCATTCTGCTTGGCAATTACTTAGCTTTGTTCAGCGTTAGACCAACCTTACTCAAAAACTAGTGACTTATAATACAAAGCAGCTACAATTATTAGCACCAAAAATGCTCCATATTAACTTCCAGCTTAATAATAGCATTCTTCTAATTGGGGGACTTTGTAAGCTCACATATGTTATTGCCCAGAACAGCATGATACTTGGTGAGAGTTCCATGAATGCACACTCTTTAATGTGGTTATGCTTTTGGAAACCAATTTTTTTTTTAGACTGAAGAGCTGTTAATATGACAGGATCTATATGTTTGAGTTGTTTTTAACGAGACCACAAAATAAACACAGATGGGGAAGGCTATTGGACTCATCTAAACTCAGTCATGCAGAAAGCTCTCTCATCACATCATCCAACTGCTCTTAAATAATTTCAGGACCTCTACCTGGAATCCAATGCGTCCAGCATGAAGAGCTCCCTGATATCAGTTCAAAATTTGTCTAAATTGTGTGATTGCGATTCTAAACACATTGTTCTACTCTTTATTTTGTGGTTATTTTCCAGGTCTACCTTTTGCATTGCTTGCTACTTTGGTATCTTTATAAAGCCTCCCCCACCAGCAGCCCCCACCTCCCAGTTGCCTCATTTCAAGCATGAATAAGCCCATGGGGACCAATTTAAACCTGCTAAAACTAGTGTTAACTGGGCAGTGATGGCCTCAAAGCCCAGTTGTTAGCCCTACAGCCTCATTAACCCCAATAACTGCTCCATTGCAACTTCAACAGAGGCTTAATGTTGGGCAGTCATAGCTGTAGGCCCTTTTAATATTCAAGTCAGGGTCCCATGACGTACATAGATCCGTTTTGCCATTGTGAATAGAACTGATCAATGCCTGGTTTGTGGCTTGTCAAAACAGTTCCACTAGTGATGGAGCAAGGCCCTGGAAAGGTCAGTTATAAATTATTTCTGTGAGGCCTGAAGGAACAGAAATTCTCCTTCGGTTCCCCCAGAAATACTGTGGATCACTGCCCATCCCACATCTCCTGCACCATGGCTTTGCCTCCTCCACCACCCAGCCCAGGGCCTTCCTGCAACTGCCGCTGGAGTCCCATTCCTGCTGTCTAAAACTGGCAAGCTGCCTCATTCTACAGCTCATTCCAGATTCAAATGAGGCAATGGGCTGAAAATAGTGACAAACTCCTTGCTGCCAAAATGGATGGCAGGCTGACACGGTCTACTGGTTGGGCGACTGTCCAAATAACAATCAAAAATTACTCTGACATGAAAAACCGGCCTTGTGGCCCTTCTCTGAACTGCCTTCAGGGCTTAGTGGTCAGAACAGGGAGCTGTGTGCTCTTTATACTTTGAGCATGATTTTACCCAATGTTTTGCCAATATAGTTCAGAATTCTACTTACTTTGTGACTCCTGGTTAGTAGTGAGTGAACATGTGGAGCGTCGTATCTACTAAAACACCTAGTGTCTTTGAATTTAATCATTAGCTAGTTCAACGCAATTTGTAGATCATTTGCCACCCATTTTTTTTCCTATGTGCAGTACTATGCGTTACCTCATGTTGAATTTCATCTGCCATTGATTTTCTTAAATGCAGTGAGTAGCTGTGTCCTGGAATTCACAGTGAGATAGTAACTTTCAGGAGTGGACTGGATAAGTACTTGAAAAGAAACATTTGCAGGGTTATGTGGAAATAATAGGGTAGTGGGACTAATTACATAGCTCATTCAAAGAGCCAACACATATGATAGGCTGAACAGTCTCCTTTTGTTCTGTATCATTCTTTGATTCTATTGACCTGCCCACTTATGCCTTTTTCTTGAAGATGTCTCCACTTGTTCAACTGCCCTTCCAAATTTGGGACTATTTGTGAACAAGGTAAATGTGCATTCAGATTCTGAATCCAATGCTCTTATATGAACTGTGGGGAGTTGTGTAGGTCGCAGGAGGAATGGGGCAAAGTTTAGTTTTGGTTTTAACTTCACACTGTGATTTTTTTTTTCCCAACAGGATCCCTGCCTGTATGCCACTCACCATCCTGACTTAGAAATATATTACCGTTCCTTCACTGTGGCTAGGTCAAAATCCTGGAACTCCCTCCCTTACAGCACCTACACCACACGGACTGCAGCGGCTCAAGAAGGCAGCTTACCACCACCATCTCATGGGCAATTATGAATGGGCAATAAAAATGCTGGCCTAGCCAGCGAATTAAATGTAAATTAATGTACATCATGTAAATGAATTTTAAAGAGCCATCCCGATCGTATGGCTTGGTCCCTGCTGGACAAGAAACACCATGGGGGAGCCTACAGCAGTAGGAGAAGGTAAGAAACTTGCATTAGAGGGTGCATGGGGTGGGTAGGGGGAGTCAGGTCCCAGGACGGCCTGACCCCTAATCTAGGCAGCATTCCTGATCCTCCCGGGCCACACAGATCTCTGTAAAGGTGCTAACCTTCACCCTGAAATAAACGGGTTAAATCTGAAGTTCCCAGCCTGCTGTGAGTGGGCTGGTTGCCTGCCCCTTTGACCCTGGAAATGGGTGGGTTGGGGTTGGGTTTGAGACCTTTCAAAATGTTTACCATCTGAGTCGGCCCCACCTCACTTGTTTTGGGAGGTTGGAGCCGGGGTGAGCGGTGATGGGGTTTCGCATTCACATGTGTGCTTTTATGTGTGTAAGGCTTCCTGAAATTTGTCAATTTCTTATAGATTACTCAGTTTTATCCTGAATCCCCATTCAACTTGTATGACTGCAATGGCTGAGATATGAATTCGCTGGCCAATTCAGAGAGCAGTTAAAAGTCAACCACATTGCTGTGGGTCTAGAGTCACCTATAGGACAGACTGGATAAGGACAGCAGGCTGAATTCCCTGAAGGACATCAGTGAACCAGATGGGTTTTTTCTGACGGACTGATGGTTAGACAGTCGCAGTTGATAGCCTTTTTAATCCCAGGTTAACTTAATTAATTAAATTTAGATTTCCCAGCTGCCATGCTGGAATTTTAACTCAAGTCTCCAGATCATAGTTTCTACAACATAACCATCATGATACCATACCCATAACACGAGCATTTTTTTAATAACACATACATCGAGTCCCTAGGAATGGGGACATTGAGTCTAAATGTGGCATTGTATTCTCTCGTTCCTGGCTGAGGTGCACTATCTTAGAGCTAGTGCCCTCTTTGCTCTGGCCTTGGAATGCACTCGGTGAATCTTCCAACCTCGTTTTAAATCCTCACAAATTTGGTCTTTTCAATCTGAGCATGACCTCTCACCTTGCACAGTGAACCATAGACATTTTGCCTCCAGCTGCACTCTCTCTCCCTCTCTCTCTCTCTCTCTGAGATCCTGGCTGACAGGCCCATCTGTGAAATTCAGGAGCATCTTTTATATGTTAGGAACATCTTGGTTTCCAATGCATCAACCCCTCTCAAAGCTCATCGCTATGACAATGTGAATCACATGGGTCTTGTATCCAAGTAGAAATGCTGAATAGCTTTCCTTTAGATCTCAACTTTATTCTGTCTTGGAATTAAATAGTGAATGTAAAGTATAGCTACTTACAACCTGACATTCTTCACACCTCCCTGGGACTTGGAGACTAACAATTTGTCCACTGTCATCACAGCTGCTTTTGCCATTGTCTGCGGGTATGCACAACTTACACCTGCTTCCCAGTAAAAAAAAAACAGGCCCCCTTTCATTTTTACCAGTCAAACCATTCAGGCTTGCTGTCGGCAGAATTCAGAACAGGTCACATGACCCCTTCATGCCTCCAATTTACCCTAAATTAAAAAAACAGTCTTAAAAGATATCAATCTTATAAAACCTCACATTTGTAATGGAAAATGTGTTGTAAGTAGGCGATCAGTCTCTAACTGGGATGAGATTAAGACCATTTGAAACATTCCTTCACAGACCCAATTAATGGTGAGTAACGATCTTCTACTTTGTCAGCTAGTTGACTCATCCATGAGTTTTGCCTTCTGTCTTGGGTGCATTTGAAGCCACTTGTTTACTGTATGTTCTATTGTACTGTCCACTAGCGCAGCAGCACATCTGGTTACATCATTGAGTAGAAAGTTAACAAAGATGCCCAGATTCTTCTTTATCCAGATGCTGAAGCAAGAATCCACCCACAACGTCAGCTGTAAAGCAGGTGTTCTGGTGAAGGATTGCACACCTGAAATGCCGATTACTTTTATTTTGTCTTTACAGATGTTGGCTGGCCAGCTGGGTCTCACCAGCAGTTTGTTTTCATTATAGATTTCTAATGTCTAGATTATCTTGGCGAAAGGTCTTCATAGCAACATGATTCATGGACTGTTTCTGCCTTTAACCTTTCATAGGCATTATGCTCATTTCCACCACTTATATATCAACTCTGTGAAACATTCAAGTGTTGATGCAATCTGCCCTTAATGAACCCTCTAAGAAATGCACATAAGCCCAAAAACCTGCAGAGTTTCTCTGCTGCATGGGGCATATAAAGTTTCTGATGGTTTCCAGTTGTCGTGGCTGAAGTTCAAGTCTTTATTTTCATGCATTAAAACTTTATATATTTTTCTTTTCAAACTGACATTTAACTCAAGGGAGTTTACCCTTTGACCTTATGGAGCAGTTGCAAAATACCTTTGGTTACACGGAGGTGTCACGAACAGAATGGAAATAAATGAAAGAAGCTAGAAGTATGTGTCTTATGTAATTAGGATATGTGGAAGGCCATTAGCAGCTCCCTGTAAGGTAGCAGGGCATTGATTAACCCAGATGTCATACTATGATTATAGAATTACACAATAGGATTTACACACAAAAAAGTAGTTTGGTGTAATCTTGGTCTGGTCATATGTAAATCAAATAACTTTAATGGTTAGTGTTCACCAACTAACTATCAGTAAATATATCGTATAGTCACTAATAAATCGAATAAGGAATTCAGGAGAAACTTCTTTATTTAGAGATTGGAACTTGCTACCATATGGAATGGTTTAGGTGACTAACTTGGGTGCATTTAGGGAAAAACTAGATTAACATAGGAGAGAGGAAGGAATAGAAGGATATGCTGATGGGGTTAAATGGAATAGGTTGGGAGGAGGCTTGTGTGAATCATAAACACCAACATAGACCAGCTGGGCCAATGGACTGTTTCTGTCTTCTAAATCCTATCTAGTTCTATGTAATTCTATATTACGTTAAATGTGGTTATCTTGCACAATTCTGCTCAGTTTCTTAAAGAGTAAAAATGGTCAGAGTGAGGTTGAAGGCTCACAAAATTCTTACTAAAGTATGTCTAAATTTTTATTGTACCAGATAGATTAGGGATGTAGTGAGACAGAATAAACGCTGCCTTCAAATTATTCATTCATCTATTGCACCTTCCAATGCCCTCTCCCCTTTGGATAAGAACACTGATTATAGCATTGAAGCACATTTCCAGCTGTAGATGTCTTCCCTTCTATTGCTCTATAATATGTTATTCTACTAGTTTGTGGCATTTGCCCTTTTTTTGCATCCTTATACTGTTAATGCTTCTGCTCGTTCATTATTAACATCGATAATATATTTAATGCTATATTTTAATGTGAGGCTATTATCATTAGTTCTTCTCCATAATACATCCCCAACATGCAGGTTAATGTTATTTTACAGAAGCACACTGTATCAAGTATGTTAAAGTGAATACTGCAAGACTGCTGTTGTTACAACACAGTTTCAACAACAATAATTTTGTTTATTTTGAGCCTTTAAAATAGTGTTATGAAGCTGAGACTTTATAAGACAGTCATATTTTAAAACATCACCTTTAATTCAAGATAGACTGGAATAGATTGGATAGTGGGATGTGATGTCCTGTGAAATCTGCCTGGAGACAAGCCCATGTGACCTGGTTGTCATGGGGGGCCAAGGTCAAAACCTATTGAAAGGAAGGTGCAAGTTTTATCACTATAATAAAAGCAAAATACTACAGATGCTGGAAAACTGAAACATAAACTGGAAATGCTGGAAAAACTCAGCAGGTCTAGCAGCAACTGTGGAAAGAGAAACAGAGTTAACTTTTCAAGCCTGTGTGACTCTTCTTCAGAGCTGAAGAAAAGTGGAAATGTGATGAAATTTATAATGTTTAAGGGGGGTGGAGGCAGGTGGAGCTGGATAGGAGGCCAGCGATAGGTGGGACCAAAGGAAGGATTGACAAAGATGTCATGAACTAAAGGACCAAGGGAATGTTAATTGTAGTGGTTAGTGCTAAAAAAGGTGCTGATAGTGGCATAAAGGTAAGAAAACAGAATGTGATAAAAGCAGGCCGAGGGTAGCATTGTGTGAGAGAACAACTTGGAACAAGTAACAGATGGCCCTTTGGGGTTGGGGCAGGGGGAGGGGGCGGTGGTGGGGAAAAATGAATGGAAAATAGGGTGGAAGGGTAGGATAAAAAAGGAGATAAAACCACAGATAAATCAATAAAAATAAAAATAAGTGAATAAAAATAAAAAATTAATGTAGAAAAAAGGGAGAAAGAAAGGGTGATGATGGAGGACAGACTTCATGGTCTGAAGTTGTTGAACTCTATGTTAAGTCCAGAAGGCTGTAAAGTGCCCAATTGGAAGATGAGGTGCTGTTCCTCCAGTTTGCATTGGGCTTCACTGGAACATTGCAGCAAGCCAAGGTCAGATATGTGGGCATGAGAGCAGGGTGGTGTGTTGAAATGGCAAGCGACAGGGAGGTCTGGGTCATGCTTGCGGACAGACCAGAGGTGTTTCGCAAAGCAGTCACCCAGTCTATGCTTGGTCTCCCCGATGAGACACTTGTCTTGCTTCCTCCTAATGAAAGGTGTGGCTATGGGTACCCGCAATGGTCCCAGTTATGTCTGTCTCTTTATGGGGTATGTGGAACATTTCTTGTTCCAGTCCTACTCAGGCCCCCTCCCACACCTCTTTTTTCGGTACTTCGATGACTGTTTTAGTGCCACTTCATGCTCTCTTCTGGACCTAGAAAAATTTATCAATTTTGCTTCCAATTTCCACCCCTCCATCACCTTCACATGGTCCATCTCTGACACTTCCCTCCCCTTCCTTGACCTCTCTGTCTCCATTTCTGATGATGGGCTGTCCACCAATATCCATTACAAGCCCACCGACTTCCACAGCTACCTCAACTACAGCTCCTCACACCCTGCATCCTGTAAGGACTCCATCCCATTCTTTCAGTTCCTTCGCCTCTGTCACCTCTGTTCTGATGATGCCACTTTCCAAAACTGCGCTCCTGACATGTCTTCCTTCTTCCTTTAACCGAGCTTTCCCCCACACTGTGGTTGATAGGGCCCTTAGCCGTGTCCGACCCACCTCCCGCTCCTCTGCCCTCACACCTTCCCCTCCCTCCCAGAACAATGATAGAGTCCCCCTTGTCCACACTTTTCACCCCACCAGCCTCCGCATTCAAAGGATCATCCTCCGCCATTTCCGCCAACTCCAGCATCATGCCACCACAAAACACATTTTCCCCTGACCTCTGTCCCATCAGCATGTCCCTCCGGGACAACCTGGTCCACTCCTCCATCACCCCCAACTCCTCATCCCCTTCCCACAGTACCTTCCCACGCAATCGCAGAAGTTGCAACACTTGCCCGTTTACCTCCTCACTGTCCAAGGGCCCAAACGCTCCTTTCAAGCAAAGCAGTGCTTCACTTGCACCTGCTTAAATTTGGTTTATTGCATTCGCTGCTCCCAAACACACCACCCTGCTCTCATGTCCACATGTCCATCCTTGGCCTGGCTGCAATGTTCCAGTGAAGCCCAATGCAAACTGGAGGAGCAGCATCTCATCTTCCGACTAGACACTTTACAGCCTTCTGGACTTAACATAGAGTTCAACAACTTCAGGTCATGAACTCTCTCCTTCATCCTCACCCCATTTTTCCTTTTTTATCCCCTTTTTTCTACATTCATTTTTATTTTTATTTTTATTCATTTATCTGTGGTTTTATCTCATTTTTAATCCCCCCTTCTGTCCTGTTTCCATCCTTTTTTTCATAAACATATTCCTTTTGTTTGCAGAGAACGGGTCATTCCACATGGATGTATGTCACTTCTAACAAGTGTAAATGAGCCACATTACACGTTCGACTGATTAACTTAAATTGGTTGTTACTGTAGCGATTAGTGCATTCAGGATTGTTCTCAAAAATATTTGTTCTAGTGTGAATGAGACCCTGATTTTGGAGTAAGGCTGCATTTAACTACAGTGTCATGGCAAAGCAAAAGTCTTAAGCACTAACATAATAAATACAATTACAATTTTAATCATATAGCCTGACGGGAAAAGAACGAGTTTGAATCAGAAGTCAGTTTTACGTCCTACGCAATTTTATGTTCCATTCATATCACTATATCTTAATGATAGGTTGGGGGGTGTTGGTTTGGGGGTGGGGTGCGTTAAACAGGTGTCCTGCCAAAGTTCAAACATTCCTGCTGGCTAGGTTAGGTTAATATCAAGGCTGTGGCATGAATGTACCTTGATAGTCTCAAAAAATTTCACATCTCTGATCTTCCCTCAAAGCATCAAAGTGCAATGAACTATAACTGTCTTAATCAATGTGTCTCATTTCTGTCATGTTTTCCTGGGTGGTTGAAGAAAAGGTTGCATGTTGTCTCATGAAAAGGTCTAGGGTATATATATATATATATATATATATATATGTATATAGTCCTGACTAGGTGCTATCTTCATGCTGACTTCTACCATGTTCACTCCTACACTCTACCACTCCCATGTGAATTTCAACATCATAATGTAGGTGGTACTATTCCCGAGACCCACATTAATCCATATGGTCCCGAACACCCTAATATTACACTATAGTACTACCCTAATACTGTAGGTTACCTCAAGGCTCACGACTCAGCTTTCTGGCCAAGGTACTTCTCTCCTTCCACCACCAACCTTGCCTGTTGTCACACATTCTAATTGTTAATTTCCCAAGTCCTATGCAGACTGTAGATAGAAGGCCATTCCAGGCATTGTGTTTGAAGGTACTTGTCTCAAAGCCAGGAAGCCTCAGTTAATATTTCCCCAATTATATGGCTAGATCTACCATTACTTGAGGTTTTAAATGCTTCTAAAGTTTGGTTTTAATCTTAGATATTTAATCATTCTCTCTTTGATTCTCATTATACTTACTTCGGAATCAAAGTTCAGTAACATCGTAATTTACACTATTTGCTTTATCTTTTACAAAATGACTTGACTAAGGCCTGTTCTTTATTTGGACCGTATTTAAATTATTAGCCATATGGCTGGATTCTCTGTTTCGCCTAGCTTAGAGACATACATTTTCCCGTAACCTTTTCCTCAAAAATATCTACAATGCCATCTCAGTGCTCCTCCTCTCTGACAAAGCTTCCAAGTGTTTTTTTTTTACTTGTCCGCTTCCCTTTCTCCTGTTTGTGCTCTGGCACTTGATGGATTATTTAAGAAGGATCAGCTGAGGCCTGAGCCACTTGAATGCGTTGTCCAAATTTGCCTCGGTTACCCCCTACTTTTTCTGGCTTCCAACCTATAGTTATTTGTGGCTTGGAAATCTATCCAAGCCGCCCCAGTAGCATTTGGAAAGCTGATACAGTTTTCAAGACAGCCCTGAAAAGAGGCCTGAAGTCCTAGGGCAAGGAACTAGCCTTGAAAAGGGATGTGCATAATCCATTTAAAACAAACAGTTTAATGCCTCCATTCAAATGATGGTGAAGGGGATGTAATGTGAACGTATTAGGAAATTGTCTAACTTCTACCTTGTTTTGCTCTTTTGACCCTGTCAAGAAATGTTTATTTTCTTGGACTGGGAAATAAAGCTGCAGACTTCGAAAAATAACTAAAATGCATGAAAGCCCTGTCTGCAAGAACAGGCAGGGAGCTGGGCATTTTGCTCTCAGGTGGACCTGGCTGGCTGCCCCTGTATGGTCTTTGAAATGTATTATACTTTCATTGATTATTCCTGTCACTCCCCACATCTCCCTGTGGATGCTGACCATTCTGATAAAGATGTTATGAGCCTCTGCCTCCATTACTGCAATAGCAGCCAAAGAGACTTCCATCACGAGTGTGCAGACAAACTGAAAACAGCTTTCAGTCAAAAAATATCAGGTACGACAAATCACATGTACAAGTGGATCCATGGTTCACACCATGGTAGTACGTAATATTAAAACATGGGCCTGAACTCTACCTTGCGGGCATGCCCAATCGGCGGGAAACAGACCGCCAATCGCGATCAGCCCCCGACTGCGATTTCACGCTGGCTGGCCAATTAATAGCCAGCCAGCGTGAAATCCGCGCTGAAATGCTCAGCGCTGCTGGGGTGGGGGCGGGAAGAGGGTGGGCAATGATGTTTCCGTGGGCGCGGGTGAGCACTGTGAGAGAGAGCTCACGGAAGGCAGACAGCTTCCTTAGGGAGCTGGAGACCTGAAAATGATTAAATAAAGGTTTTAAAAAGCTGAAAAGAGTGTCCACGCATCATAATCAATCGCCTGAAAATGTAACTGATAAAAACGCTGTCCACAGAAATTAGTTTTAATTTTATTTCCTCCCGCCCTTGGATGAGGTTTAATGAAAAATGCAAAGGCTCTCTGGCCGATTCACCCATCTACCAACTAAGGTTGGGTGAGCAACAAAAATATCAGAGTCAAATGCGCTATTAATGGGCTTAATTGCCCTCTTAATTGTTGGCGGGCACGCTTCTAACTTTTACATGCACCTACCAAGTGAAATGTCACATGAGTGCACGATGACGTTGGCACATTCTCCCCACGTCTTCTTGCGCGATTTTATGCCAGATCTGGTCGGGTGTGCATCCTCCTGTGGGGCGTAAAATTCTGCCCACGAAGTAAGAGAAGCATAACTTTTAAAGTAAAGTGCAACATATCACAATTACATTTCTCATTTTATTTAGAAACTGTGACAGGTGAGCTTAAGTAAACCCATTTAATGATTTTACACCAGGAAGCTGCCCCTTATCTCAAAAATGTGACCATAACCAAACTCGTAAAAGCAAATTTTTCAAAAGGCACAAATCAAACAGGCTGGAGAAAATTACTTTGAGTTTTAATAGGCATGACATTTTTTAACAGCTTGTTTCTTGATGTGTACCTTTGCTGGAGATAAACTGCTCCTTGAACACATCATGTGGCTCTCAGAAGCCATCAACTCATCTTAAAACCTTTTCAATTTCAAGCTCATTGGTAAATCACAGTGGAAGAAGGCAACATCTGATGAATTGATACTGAGCGACGACCCTCTGGTGCTCCAATTAGTTCGATTGGCTGCTAACCAGCAAATGCAGAGATGAAGCTGACTTTTCTTGTGAAATGCTAAGACACATGAATTGAAAGACTGTCAGCTCAAAACGCAGCCAGTTAGCATTTGGATGGCTCCGCCTAAGAATATTCATCAGCTTTTAATGAATCCTTTAAATTTCTAGTGACTCCAGTGATGACTAACAATTTTCAGCTCCTTTCCATAGAGCACTATATGGTTATGAGGTTGCAATGAAGCTCTGTTAAACGGTGCTTAAAATGCACCATCAAATGTCACATTTGGGAGAAAATGGCCAAACTATGTAGCAGGTCAAGGGTCTAATTAGAATTGTAAATGAACTTGTAGTTCACACATGCAGCCAGAGGAACAAACTTTGCTGCAAAAGCTGCCTCCAATAAGTTCACAAAAACAACAACTTGTATTCATGTAGTGACATGAATATTGTAAAACGTTCAAAGATATTTCATGGGATTGTAATAAGGCATAAAATTGACAAAGAAGAGAATTTAGGACAGATGGCCAAAGTTTATGGGGAGCTGGTGGCGTAGTAGTCTAATATTCCAGAGACCCATGGTAATGCTCTAGGTCCCACAGCAGATGATGAAATTTGAACTCAATAAAAATATGGAATTGAAAGTCTGATGACAAACATGAAACCATTGCTGATTGTCGTAAAAACTCATCTGGTTCACCAATGTCCTTTAGGGAAGGAAATCTGCCATCCTTACCTGGTCAGGCCTACATGTGACTCCAGACCCACAGCAATGTGGTTGATTCTTAAATGCCCTCTCAACAAGGGCAATTAGGGATGGGCAATAAATGTTGACTAAGCCAGCGATGCCCACATCCCATAGATGAATGCAAAAAAAAAAGTTTGATTGAGGAGGGAGAGACCTTTAAGGAATGAATTCCAGCTTCGGCTCCAGACAGCTGAAGGCACAGCTACCAACAGTGGGTGGAAAGAAGGGGAGTGGATAGACAGGAGGCTGTAGTTAGGAGAGCACAGAATCCTGATGAGGTTTATAGGATTGGAGGAGGTTACATGACTGGGGAGAGTTGAGGGTCAGAATTTAAAAATGGAGGCACTTGAGGTCCAGCTGTGGAGCCAATGTAACTCAATGAACCTCAGGATGATGGCTGGACAGGTGTGAGTTAAATGTGCACGCAACAGAGTTTTGGATGAGGCACACAAACAGTTGCAGCATTATAGCACTTCAAGATGCCAACTTCCATTGAAGAGTTCTCTCAAAAGACAAACGCAACTGATGTCTTGCAAATATATTGCCATCCATTCTTTAAAATCTTTAAGCCATCTCGCATTACATTCAAAAACCCCTGAAATCATACAATGCCTTTAACAGTAAAATATCACAAGAGCATTATCGAACAAAATTTGACAGAGTCTTCAGGCAGTATTATGGCAGGTAACCAAAAGCTTGTCAAAGAGGTGAGTTTTATGGAGCATCTTAAAGAAAGAAAGGGAGGTGTAGTGGGAGTTAAGGTTTAAGAAGAAAGTGCTAGAGCTTAGGGCCAGGGCAGCTGAAAGCACAGCTGCCAATGGAGCAATAAAAATTGGGGTTTCAGAAGAGGCCAGAATAGAATAAATACAGAGATCTCCAAGGGTTCGAGGTCTGGAGGAGGGTCGAGACTATGAGGGGTAGATGGAGCATTGGTTTAACATCTCATCCAAAAGGCGGTACCTCTGACTGAGCACGGAGGGAGAGAAAAGGAGGGGCAAGGCCATGGGAGGATTTGAGAAGATGGACAAATTCTAAATTTAACTGAATATGACCTAAGGTAAACATTAATTTTGCTTTAAAGCTTCTTATGTCAAAACGATCATACTGACAATGTGAATATATGGTCTGAAGGGAAATTAAGGTACAGCTAGAAAGCTAAGTGGAAACAGTGCATCAGTGACATGGCCTCAGATTAATGAAGCAGAGGCAAACTGACTATTCAGCTGAAGTACCAATTTGGGTAATTTAATACCTGAAGTAGTAATACACTGGGACATGTGAATCTAAAAATATTCCAGCAATGAGCAATGGTCCGGGGCCCCTAGTTTCAATAGAGTTAAAACATTTCTCAAAATGTTTTTGAAACAGTCCATTGGCAGCCTTGTAAAAAGATATGTGCATCAAGGGACGAATATAAGGGAGGTCAGTAACAAGATGATGTGTGTCAGAGTGGCAGTTATGGAAAGCCAGCTATCACTTGAGGTTGAAGAATAATAACAATAAACAGGAGGACTGATTTAACAAGGGAGAGAAAGTGACAGTGGAATAAAAAGTTCAGACTGAGAGCAGATACGGAGCCTTGACAGTTTGGAAGAGGGGCAAACTGTGCATTTTTGGAGAGATTCAGCTTGGATCAGCTGAAATGCTGAGAAAGACCAGAGGGAGGACCTGTATGCCAGGAGTCACTTTGTAGTCTGACATCATACGATACCTCTTAAATATTTCTATTTCTCAGTTTACGTTGGAACTATCTCAAACATGACTGGGCCATTATGACAACTAGGAAGATCTGTACAGTGAAAATGATTGTGTAATTGTAAACCTTAGAAAGCATTTTAGCTTTGGCTCGAAGTCTTGATTAAACTATGTTAGATGTTGTTACCCATAGTAATTCTTACGTATGGATATTAAATTTCTAGGGGTGCATTTTCTTCTTCGGTGCTCTTGATACAGAGATTTGCTTAAGGGGGGAAACATGTGTCAGGACTTTGGGAGTGTGTGTCCCACATAATTTTCATCAGTTGAGATTAATAGAATAAAATTTGCATTTATATATAATGCTTCACAACCTCAGAACGTTTCAAAGCCTTTTACAGGCACCACTGCTTTTCTTCAACATAGTGGCATGGGATCTTTTGAATTCACCTGAAAGGGTAGACAGGGCCTTGGTCTGAAAGACAGCACCCTCGGCAGAGCAGCACCCCATCAGCAGTGTACTGAACTGTCAGCCTAGATTACGTGCTGAAGTCTCAGGCCATGACCTCCTGACTCAAAGGGAGAGTGCTAACAACCGAGCCAGGGCTGCCACCTTCGGCAGAATCTTGCCCTTATCGGGCGGGCTCGACGGAGGCGGCCAGGAAGCCGATCGCTGCCCAAAATCGGGGCTGGGAGGCAATTTCACGCTGGTGGGCCAACTAAGGCCCACCCAGCCTGAAACACGAGTGGCAGCGCTGCCTGTGTGGGCGGGGGGAAGAGGGTGAGCGGAGTGAGCACAAACTTCGCACATGGGGGCAAATGTGCACTTGATAATCTCCCTGAGGCACAGCAGCTGCCTCAAGCAGGTGAAGAGTTTTAAGAAAAAATAAATAAATTAGAAATGTTATAAAACACTCTGTGACTCTGTCACATGAGCAGGGACATGTTATTCAGTTTTAAAATTTGTATTTTATTTTCATTTGCTTTAGCAAACCTCATCCCGCCCGTGGATGAGGTTTCCTAAAAAGTGCAAAGGCCGCTTGGCCTTTTCACCTGCCCCGCCAACCTCAAGGTTGGATGGGCAGCGAAAAATTATATTTAATTGGGACTTTAATGGGCTTTAGTTGTCCTGTTAATTGTCGACGGGCGTGCTGCCAAATCCTGTGTGCGCCTGCCGACTGACGTTGGGATTGCTCACCCGACGTCACCACGTATCAATTTACGCTCGTTCGGGTCGGGCCCGTGCCTGCACGGTGAGGTAAAAATTCTGGCCCAGGAAAATTAATCCCATAGGAATACAATGCCTTTGTAAGGAGAATGTTGGTTTCCAATAACATTACTCAAGTTTTGCTACCCACAAGTGACTAAATAACTAATGGTTGCCAAAGTTAATTTAACAACCATACCAGTCTACATTGGAACTATGCTTGAATTTTACATTTAGTTTGAGGGAGAGAAGAGTGGGTCCAGGACAAGTATTTTAAACTTAAATAAGGGCAATTATGAGGGCATGAAAGCAGAGATAGCTAGAGTGATTTGGCAAATGAGGTTAATGGAGAAGTCCATAGAGATGCCATGGCAGACTTTCAAAGGGATATTTCAGAATATACAAAATAGATACATTCCACTGAAAACTTCCAAGGGGAGAACCCACTATCTGCGGTTAACTTAAAAAAAAATTCAAGACAGTGTCAAACTTAAAGGAAAAACATGTAATTGCAGGAAGATGGGTGGCAGATCAGAAGGTTGAACAGAATATAAAGAACAGCAAAGAATGACAAATAGATGTCTTGTATGAGGAAAAGCTAGCTAGTAATATAAAGATGAATAGTAAGAGTTTCTATAGATATTCAAACAAGAAAAGAGTTAACAAAGTGAGCATTGATCCTGTAGGAAGTGACTCTGGGGAATTAATAATGGAAATTAATGAGATGGCAGATGAATTAAACAGGTATCTTGCATCGACTTTCACCATAGATGATACGAGAAACATCCCAGAAATAGCTATGTATTAAAAATTGGAAGGGAAGGACAGAACTCAGGAAAATTACAGTCACCGGAGGAGTAGTATTGAGCAAATTGTTGAAGGTGTGGGCTGACAAATCCTCGGGTCCTGATGGGCTTCATCCTAGGGTCTTGAAAGAAGTGGCTAGTGAAATAGTTGATGCATTGGTTTTATTTTTAGAAAATTTCCTAGATTTGGGGAAGGTTCCATTAGATTGGAATTTAACTCCTTCATTCAAAAAGGGAGGGAGACAGAAAGCAGGAAACTATAGGCCAGTTAGCCTAACATCTGTCATAGGGAAAATGTCAGAAGCTATTATTAAAGATGTTATAGCAGGAGACTTAGAAAAGTTTAAGGCAATCAGGTAGATTGATCATGGTTTTGTGAAAGGGCAATCATGTTTAACCAATTTATTGGAGTTCTTTGATGGAGTCACATGTGCTGTGGATAAAGGGGAACTGGTGGACGTGCTGTACTTAGATTTCCAGAAGGCATTTGATAAAGTGCCACATCAAAGGTTATTGTGGAAAATAAAAGCTCGCGGTGTATGGGGTAACGTATTGGCATGAACAGAAGATTGGCTAATTAACAAGAAACAGAGGGTAGCCATAACTGGGTCTTTTTCTGGTTGGCAAGATGTGACGAGTGGTGTGCCACAGGGATCAGTGCTGAGGCCTCAACTTTTTACAATTTATATAAATTATTTTGATGAAGGGACCGAAGGAATGGTGGCTAAATTTGCCGATGACACAAAGATAGGCCGGAAAGTAAATGGTGAAGAGGACGTAAGGACGCTACAAAGTGACAGAGATAGGTTAAAGCGAATGGGCAAAGATCTGGCAAATGGAATGTAATGTGGGCAAATGTGAAATTGTTAATTTTGGCAGGAAGAATACAAAGAAGCCTATTATTTAAATGGTGAGAGATTGCAGAGCTCTGTGATTCAGAGGGATCTGGGGTGTCCTAGTGCATGAATCACAAAAGGTTATTATGCAGGTACAGCAGGTAATTAGGAAAATTAACATGATGTTATCATTTATTGTGAGGGAAATGATTACAACAGTAGGGAGGTTATGCTTCAGTTGTGCAGGGCCCTGGTGAGACCACATCTGGAGTATTGTGTACAGTACTGGTCTCCTTATTTAAAGGAGCCTGTAAATGTGTTAGAAACAGTTCAGAGAAGGTTTACTAGACTAATACCAGGGGCTGAATTTGCCCGTTGTCGTGTGGGGCCAGACCCTGCAAATCCGTATGTAAAATGACGCATGGTGACATCGGGCAAGCGTCCCAATGTCACCGCTCGCCATCAAGATATTTTGCTGGGTTGTCACACGATGATGTCCAATGCGCGCCTGCCATTCATTAATGGGCCAGTTAAGGCTCATGACTTCGACAACGATTTTTTGGCGCCCAGACGATCTTCGGGTCGGCGCACAGGTGCAAGGAGCAGGCGGGTAGGACACATTTGCATAAACCTCATCCACGGGCGGGATAAGAGGGGTCACTGGGGTCGCGAGTGTGCTCAGTCAAGTATTTATTTGTGAAAGTTTTTGAAACTTGTCTGTGTGATCTGCAATTCTTCAAAACGCATTCCAGCTGCTTTGCCTGGACACTTTACCCTCAGGTCAACACTCTGCAGTGATGAATCTTTTCCGGGCCTGCAATTTTCAGGAAGCTTTCCCTTAGCCTGGGAATGGGAGCTGAACTATCCACTGCAGGCAGCTCCTTTGAGGAGGAAGTGAGGACTAGAAGTGGGAGGAGGCCAGGAGTGGACAATCAGCCTCCAGGGGAGCCACCTTTGGGAGGACAGTGCAGCTACAAGGGGTACAGGGCCAAGAGGTGGACCAAGGCGGAAGGGGCTGCAGAAGATGCCACTATCCTGCTGCCAGGGTCTACAGGTGGCGAAGCAGCTACCTCAATATGTCTGAGGTGCAGTGCCGAAGGAGGCGCTGACTATCAATAGAGACAGTTAACTATATCTGTCCGATGATTGGGCCTGAGATCTCCGCTAACTGTGTGGGTGGACACCCCATTCCAGTGGCTCTAAAGGTCACAGCTGCCCTCAACTTCTGTGTCTCTGGCTCCTTCCAGGGTTCGAAGGGGGATCTTTGCATTGTCTCCCAGTCAGCTGTCCACACTTGTGTCGAGCAGGTTACAGACGCTCTGTTCAGGCGTGCATTAACCTTCATCCAGTACCATTAGGACCAGGCAAGTCAGGCACAGCGAGCCAGAGGCTTCACAGCCATTGCTAGTTTCCCCCGCGTCCAGGGTGCTATAGACTGTACACATGTGGTCATCAAGGCCAGCGGGTGAGCCCGGTGCCTTCGTCAACAGGAAGGACTTCCACTCCATGAACATGCAGATAGTGTGTGATCACAGGATGCTGATTCTACAAGTCTGTGTAAGGTACCCAGGCAGCTCCCATGATGTCTACATCCTCAGACACTCCCAGGTGCCGGGGCTCTTCAGTGCTCCAGCCCGGCTGGATGGATGGCTGCTGGGTGACAAGGGCTATCCCCTCAGAAGGTGGCTCATGACGTCTCTCCGCCATCTAAGAACAGAAGCTGAGCAGCGGTACAATAGGAGCCTCCACAAGGGCTGTTGTGGAGAGAACCATCAGTCTTCTCAAGATGCGCTTCTGATGCCTGGACCGTTCAGGGGGCGCACTCCAGTACCCCCCAGATCGTGTGTCGGTGATAGTGGTTACATGCTGTACTCTCCACAATCTAACGCTGGAAAGGGGTGGACGCAGTGGATGATGAAGATGTAGACGCAGTGGCTGCGGCTGCACACGAAGGACAGAATTTTGCCCTCGATGGGCGGGTGGGCCTGACTGACTCGGCGACAGGCGGGCAGCCGATCACCGCCGCCGAAACGGGCCCCGCCGCCATTTTACATGGGCTGCCCGACAGGAAACGCTATGCGCTTCCTGTGTGGGTGGGGGGAGGATTCCCCAATGGTGAGAGTGCTACCTCAGGGAGATCGATTAAAGGCTGTGAAAGATTAAAAATAGGACAATAAAAAAATCATTAACATGTCTCCCTCATGTGAAAATGTCACACGAGATGGGACATGTTAATGAAATACGCAAAACATTTATTAAACATTTTTAAATCCGACATCAAACCTCATCCCGCCACTGGATGTGGTTTGTAAAAGAATCACTTACCCGCCTGCCCTTTGGGTCCGTGCGCCGAGCCGAAGTTTGCACGGGCCCCTCAAAATCCTGGTCGATTGGAGAGTTAATGGCCTTAACAAGGCCTTTAAATAATGGCTGGCGTGGGTCCCGCTGCATAGCGCGTTCGCCAACCTAAACATCGCGATGCCATGCGCTGATGTCGCGACACTCGCGTGACGTTAGCATGTGACATTCTAAGCGCTGGCATGTGGGCTCCGTCACCCGCATATCAGCTAGAAAATTCAGCCCCATGAATCCATCAGTGAGTCCAAGGATGAGCACACACAGGGGAATGCTAAGGGGCTAGACGCTGACCTGGGACTACCCCAGGGAGGCAGGGACACACTGGAGGCTTTAATCCAGTGAACCTGTAGCTAGCAAACCACAGACAGACCACCAGGACAGGCCTGGGCTGTAGGCTCCATACTTGACACTTAGTGCAAAATCTGCCAGGTTAGAAAGTCACTAAGGGCCTTGTTAACAAAGCTGAATGTCCCACAAAACACTCATAACAGTTTTGGAAACCATACACATGCAGAAGAAAAGAGGCAGCCTCAGCCATGGTGACATATCTGAATTTAACATGTCAAGCAAACAAACTTACTCCAAAAAAAAGAGAATAGTGTTACAAAAAAAAACAATCATAAGGACCTCATCTCAGGCCAACACAAAAGCACCAGTGGTAAACTTGTGGTGCACCTAAGGTGCCTATTTTTTTCCTTTCTGGGTGCTACGTCTTGGTGCTGCCCCATCGCTGGGAGTGGTATCTGAGCCAGCCTGCTGACTCTGCTGTCCTGTTGGCCTCGATGACCTTGGTGGTCGTCCTCTGGCCCGGCCTGGGAGGGAGCTGCCAGTTCCACAGCTGGCACCTCCCCAGTTGTTGCAGCCTCACCGGATGGTACGGTCACTGGGAGAGGGGTGGAGGAGCTGCTGCCCTCATCCGGATTGCCCTGAGAGGTACCCACAGAGACGTTAGACAGCTGCTGCACCGATGTGAGGTCACTTTGGACCTCCCTGCTCACTGTGGATGGATGGGCACCCAGCTGGGAAACTTGGTGCGGAGACCATCTCCCCACACTGGCACTGACCAGCTGTGGTCAATGCTGATGTGAGGGCTTGCTGGTCAGAGCACATCCCCAGGAATCCCTGATGGGGTCTCCTGGAGCAGCCTATCCACAAGAGTCGCCAGTCTGTCTATGAAGGACGCATAGCGCTCACACATGTGACTTATTGCTTCAGCTATCGTCCGCATAAACTCCTCCACCATGGAGACCAAGTCAAGCATAGCCTCATGTATCTCCCCCAGATGCTCCCGCACACCCAGCCCCATTTCCTGTCCCTGCTGCATCACAGACGACTCCAGAGGGAGATCATCAGGCACTGACTGAGCATGTGCCTGGTCCCCTGCAGTACTCCGACTGCTGGCGCCAAAGGCACTCTCTGTCTCTGCCAGCTCCTCCAGTGACTGTGAAACCCTCACCGCTGTGCCCCAGGACAGTAGCCAATGTTCGAATTCCCACCCAGGTACTAGTATCAGCGCTGGTGTCTGCCTCGCAGAGATGGTTTGACGCTGGTGAGACTTCAGGCTCCTCAGGTGTGAGAGGGGGCCTCTGCTGCTCCTCCTCCCGGCCCTGCTCCAATGATGCTGAAAGGAAGAACAAGGACATTGGCTCAGTTAACGTGGAGACAATGTCAAAGTGCATCCCTGTCCCCCGGATCATTATGCGCTCATCCTTCCATAAGCAATGGTCAAGCCATGATGCAAAACTAAACCACTTAACATTCAGCACTGCTATGGCTGTTGGGGGAACAATGCTGACCTCACTGCTGGGCATAAATACCTGGCCATGGCACCCCAGCCTCACCAGCACCAATGGACCTTGGCGCATGGCACCTCTCCAGATCCAGGGCCTCCTACTCGAAGTGGCTAAGAATGGCGATCTACGCATGGCCGCTGCCAGTCCTTGCACGCTCTGCCGCACTGAGCATTCTTCTCCTGAAAATGAGACACGAGCACTGATTTGTGCAAATTGCACATGGACTCTCTTTGCACACGGCCCACCCCAACCAGAGTGGAACATATCAGGGCTCCAGTGCTTCCTCACCCCACTGCTGCTGATCACTTACACAAAGGAACTAGGCCTGCTCCCAACCCCTACCACCGACCCCCCACCGTGGCCACATGCTGCCTACATCACATTAGGCACCACACGGTATATCCTCCCATAGCAAGGAGGCACAAGCATGTGGAGCGCAGAGAGCAGCAGATGGTTCATTTCCAAGCCACCTTGAAGCTCCCCTCCCAACATCCCATCACCCTGACTAGGACATGTCCTGCAGCTCAAGCACAGCGCCTGGGTGCCGCTCCTCCAGGTTGCCCCCAAACCAGTCATGTGGGACTCAGTGTAACACATGCTGAGGGGCAAAACCCATCTCTTCATCACCCTCTCAGGCTGACCTTGGCATGGGCAATATCGGCTGGCCCACCCAGCAAAGGACACACGCCATCAATGATTCACTGCAGTCACTGCGCGCTCAGACTTGGGGTGGGGTGGGGGGGGGGGGCGGGTGGGGGCAGCGGGGTGGGTAAGCCAATCTGCTGGGTTACATGACCAATGCCAACATGGTACTCACCCTGCCAGAGCGCAACAAGTTGTTGAAGCACTTGCAACACTGGATCCAGGTGCGCCGCACCAGGTCTCGGGAGCTCACCACCTCCGCCACCTCCTCCCAGGCAAGTTTCATCATGTGGGAGGGATTCCTCCTCCCATCCTGGGGAGCCAGCACCTCCCACCGTGCTGCCACCTCCTTGAGAATGGCAGCAAGAGAGTCATCCAAAAAACGAGGGGCAGACTGGTCCCCCCCAGCCCTACCCTCTGGCCTGGCTTATCCCGCTGCCCTACCCTCCAGCCTGACCTGCTCCGTTGGCCTACCATCCAGCCTGACCTGCTCCGTTGGCGTACCCTCTGGACTGGCCTGCTCCGTTGGCCTACCCTCTGGACTGGCCTGCTCTCCAGAAGCCCTCTGGTGAGCCCTTCCACTTGCCATTGTGAGCAGCCTTGCAAAGGCCATTGGACCCGGCAGACAGTGCACTCCCCACCGCCGCCCATCCACTCCCACTATCCTCAGGAGTCACGCATTACGCTGGGCGGGCCTTAATTTGCCCACCCGCATAAAATGGCGGCACGGACTCGATTGCGGAATGCCATCACACCCGCTCCTGCCCACGCCCGCTCCTGCTCTGCCCCGCCAACCAGAATGTGGGAACAAATAAACAACCACAACAACAGTATACATTTCTATGGCACTTTTTAATATAGAAAAATATTCCAAGGAGATCAATAAAAAGAGGAAGGCAAAAAAATGGATGTCCAAATTTGTGTGGGCAAACAAAGCTTGGTCAAGAAGGTGATTTTTGAGGAGGGTCTTTAAGGAGCAGAGGGAGGAAGAGAGGCAGAGGGTTTATAGGGAGGGAATTCCAGAATATACTAGCTGAAGGCTTAGCTACTAATCTTGAAACAAAGGTAAAAGAAGGCATAAGAAGCCAGTGTCAGAGAAATATTGATTTTTGGGTGGGTGGGAGGCAGTCAGGAGAGGGCTGTAGCATTGGATGAGTTTATCTTTTTTGTTAATCTTTCTTGGAATGTATGTCACTGGATAGGCCAGTATTTGTTGCCTATTCCTAATAGCTATTGAGAAGTTGGTAGTGAGCTGCCTTCTTGAGCTTGCAGTCCATCTGGTGTAGGTACACCAGAATACTATTAGGAAGGGAGTTCCAGGAGTTTGACCCAAGCGCAATGAAGGGACAGTGATATAGTTACAAGTCTGGTGTGTGGCTTGGAGGGCACTTGCAGATGGTGGTGTTTCATTCATCTGCTGCCCTTGTCCTTCTAGGTGGTAGAGGTCATGAGTTTGGATATTTGAAGGAGCCATGGCACATTACTGCAATTCATCTTGTAGATGATACAGACGCTGCTACTGTGCTCATGGAGAGAGTGAATGCTTTGAGGTGGCAGATGGGGTGCCAATCAAGTGGGCTGCTTTGTCCTGGATGTGATCAAGCTTCTTGAGTGTAGTTGGAGCTGCACTCATCTAGGCAAATGGAGAGTATTCTATCACACTCCTGACTTGTGCTTTGTAGATGGCGGATGGACTTCGGGGAGGTAGCGGGTGAGTTATTTGCTGTAGAATTTCCATCCTTTGACCCACTCTTATAATCAGTGTTTATATGGCTGGTCCACTTAAGCTTCTAATCAATGGTAACTGCCAGGATGTTGATAGAGAGGGATTTAATGATGGTAATGCCTCTGAATGTCATGGGGAGATGGTAGATTCTCTCTTCTTGGAGTTGGTCATTTCCTGGCATTTGTATTACATGAATTTTACTTGCCACTTATTAGGCCAAACCTAAGTGTTGTCCAGGTCTTGCTGCATATGGATAGGGACTGTGTCAGTATTTGTGGAATCATGAATGGAGCTGAACATTGTGCAATCATCAGTGAACTTCCCACCTTCTAACTTTATAATGGATGGAAGGTTATTAATGAAGCAGTTGAAGATGGTTGGGCTTAGGGCACTATCCTGAGGAACTCCTACAGTAATGTCCTGGGGCTGAGATAGCTGCCCTCCAATAACCACAACTAACTTGCCATGTGCTAAGTATGATTCCAGCCAGTGAACAATCTTCCCCCTGATTCCCATTGACTCCAGTTTTGCCAGGGCTCCTTAAAGTCATGCTTGGTCAAATGCTGCCTTGATATCAAGGGCAGTCACTCTCACCTCAGAGATTACAAGGATAGGAAGAGACAAGACCACAGAAAGGTTTTAATAGGAGGATGAGAATTTTAAATCTGAAGTGTTGAGGGACAGGAGCCAAGGTAGGTCAGTAAGGACAGCATTAGTGTGTAGGACTTGGAGCAGGACAGGAGAGGTAGAGATGTAAGGATAGATTTTCACAACTTGAGAAGACATCTGGCAGAGTGGATCGCTTTCCTGTTAAAGAAACCACCTGATTTTCATTCCATTCTTACATACGAGGGGGAATTTGACCAGCCTGGAGCAGCAGCTGGACATTTCCATGCCTCAGAGAAAGGAACCAATATCTCTGCTGGTTAGTTCAGAATAATTCTGGAACTGAGCCCATTGTTGTTTTGGCGCAGGGGCGGGGGGGTGGGGTGGTGGGGGGCAGGGTGGGGGGGGTGGGGTGGGTGGTGATTAATATTGTTTTGTGGTCTTCACATTTAAAGTGTTTTAATGCAGCCATGCTGTTGTTGCAGTTCTGGAAAATAGCATAACAGCGGGATTGATTGTTTGAAATGGGTTACGCAGTTATTTGTGGGTCTTAGTTCTAAACGTTTGTTCAGGACACAATCATTGGCCTGCATTTAATAACCCTTATGTTTCTTTGCAAATGATTGCACGGGTAAATGCTTGAAAAATACTTCAATTCCTTATTGTTGTCCAATTCACATAAAACTCGCTGGATCACCCTTGACCTTGGTGCTAAAAAGAAAGTTCTATTTCTGTATATTGTTTTGCCTATTTTTTGCTCCCTCGCGTTTTCCAGCTCGGTATTAATTCTTTACTGTATGGTTGCCACAAAATACTTTTCTACATTGCTTCCTGTTCAGTATAAAATAATTAAAGAAGCCAATTCCCAGGTTAAATTTATTATTTTCAGCTGTTTAATATATGACTGGTAACTGATGGAAAATAACATAGCTGCCAAAAAGAAGCCGGCACTCGAGGCAAAGAGGCAAGTTGTTCAGAGTATTTTTCAGGTTTGAAACAATGAGGGGTGTGCGTCCTTCAAGGATACGAGCAATGGAAGCATGAGAGAAGATCAATTGGTTCCATTGAGACCATCTCATAATGTCATATTTCAATATCCTGGAAGAGGCAAATAAGCTGAAGAAAGAAAACCCCAAGGCCGAGTTAGGAAATAAAATCTGGGGAATTCCTCTCCAACCGTCTTCAAAGCTTTTAAACAAGTCAGTATATTTTGCCCAGAAGGTCATTCATTGAACTCATCTGGCAGCTCTGGCTAATTTTTCTTCAGTGCAATTTTAAACACCAACATTTGTACAACACCAGTGGAAAAATAGCATGAAAATGATGGATAACAACACCCAGGCCAGGATTTTACATTTGGTGTGCAGGGGTAAGCCCAACATGCCAGAATGTAAAATGACACCCGATGATGTCAGGTGTGTGTCCCGATGTCATCGCGCAGTCTCGCAATGTTTCGTTCAGTGGGCGCGTGCCGGTGTCGGATGCCTGCCGGCCGATAATTGAAAGGCCTATTAAGACCATTAGCAACTTCATTAAGTTGAAATTTACCACTGCCCGTCCAACCTAACGGTGGGGGGTGGGGGGGTGGGGGGGCGGGGGGGTTGGTAGGCGAAAAGGCCAAGCGGATTTGACATTTTTTAGGAAACCTCATCCACGAGCGGGATGATGCTTCCGAAAGCTTTTACTAATTGAATAAAAACTTTTTTTGAAAAATAAAAACATGTCCTATCTCACATGACTGTGTCATATGAGGGAACATGTTGCATTAAATTTGTAATGTTTTTAATAACTCCTTTAAAAAGCCCTTCAACACACCCTGAGGCAGCTCCGTGCCTCAGGGGGATTGAAGCATTCTTTCACCCGCATGCACGAAGGAGCACTGGACCCGACTTTCCCTCCTCCCCTCCCACCACCTACACAGGCAGCGCTCAAGCAGTACAGCTCGCGATCCACGCTGGGCGGGCCTTAATTGGCTGAGCCGCGTGAAATGGTGGTGTCAAGCCGATTGCGGGCAGCAGTTGGCTCTGCTACTGCCCCCGTCTACTCCTGCCGAGCCTGCCCGACGTGGGAAAAAAACCAGGCCCTAAAATCATGTCAGTCTTTCGATAACACCGAGACCACTTGCTGGATTTCCTTGTTCTTCCACACTATAAGGTTTTGCAACCAGACTTTTCAACGCCGAATGACTGCATTTTACTTCGCCCCGTTTTCTGTCCTGCTTTTCTGGGCTTTGGTGCCATTCATTTTGTGCCTTGGCCTATCATCTCGCTCTCTCTCAATACATTCTCACCGATTCTAGAGAAATGTTGCCTTTTTCACAATGTAATTTGGAAAAGAATAACATTTTCTGGCAGTGACAGCTACATAAGAATTTTTAGGAACACTGAAAATAACATTCAACCCTAAAAGCCTGTGCTGTGGAGTTTGGTCTCCATCTCATCCACCCTCAATCCTTTTTTTGCAGCTAGTTGCCTTCAGAACCCTTTTATGAGTTTTCTCCTGATTTGTTTCTGCTACCTGTGTTGGTTTGTATTATCCTCTTCAGCGCAATGTCCAACAGCAAAAGCCATTGGATGACATGTTTTTGGAGGTTGCAGATGATGTTCCTCGTTGGTTTTGGAATACTTCATATTCCCACTAATCCCTTCTGAAGTAAGGATCTTGTAGTAAATCTACAGATAGAAAAGTGTGAGAATAACCTGTGAATAGATGAAGGAAGCATTTTATTAATTGAATCTGAGCTGTCGGCGAACCGCGAGAAAATTCGATTCTTTGCAGGACTACTTTTAGCGCATTGAGTAAAACTTCACAGTAAATTCCTGAATGCATTATTTCAGTGAAGGCCTTCGCCTGGGCCAGAATTTTCCCCTTGTCGGGTGGGCTCAGCGGGAGTGGGCGGGGTCAGTTGGGAAGCCGGCCGCTTCCCGCAATCGGCTCCGCAGCGTGATTACACGCGGGCTGGCCAATTGAGGCCCGGCCTTGCGTGGATCGCGAGCAGCAGCACTGAGCACTACCTGTGGGGGCAGGGGGGAGGAGGGAGAGTTGGGTCCAGTGCGCGAAAAAACACTTCAATCCCCCTGAGGCACGGAGCCGCTTCAGGGAGATTGAAGCGCTTTTTAAAAAAGTTAATAAAGACATCAAAAATTTAATGAAACGTGCCCCCTCATGTGACAGTGTCACATGAGATGGGACATGGTTTTAATTTCAAAATAAAGTTTTTATTTAATTTGTATTAGCTTTAGGAAACCTCATCCTACTCGTGGATGAGGTTTCCTAAAACATGTAAAGGCCGCTTGGCCTTTTTGCCTGCCCGACAACTGTAAGGTTGGACGGGCAGTGTAAATTTCAAGTTAATTAGCTCCTTAATGGCCTTAATAGGCCTTTCAACTATTGTCGGGTGCGTAACCGATTCCGGCTCACACCCGATGAACGAAATATTGCGCGAGTGTGCGATAATGGGACACACGCCCAACATCATCGCCCGTCACTTTGGGCAGAATTTTCTGGCTGACGTGCGGGTGGTGGAGCTCGCACATCAGTGCTTAAAATGTCGCGCACTGATGTCATGTGAGTGTCCCGACATAAGCACATGACATCACGATATTTAGGTTGGCGGGTGCGCTATGCAGCGGGACGCAAGTCCGCCATTAATTAAAGGCCTCATTAAGGCCCTTAACTTGCCATTCGATGAGGATTTTGAGGAGCCCGTGCGAACTTCAGGTCTGCGCACGGGCCCAACAGACAGGCGGGTAGGTGATTTTTAATCAAAACTCATGCACTGGCGGGATATGTGGACTAAGAGGGGTTGCTCATGTTTTTCATGAAGTATTTAATGCAGAAAGTGTTTTAAACTTTCCTGTGTGACTGTTAGCAGTTCACTTCAATTTCCAAGAGCTTTTTGTGTACTTTGAAGCTTCAGCTCACCAGTCTGCAGACAGTAATCTTTAACGGGCCTACAGTTTTACGGAGGCCTCCATTTAGCCTGGGTGTGGGTTCTGACATCTCCACTGGAGGCAGCTCCTCTGAGGAGGAAGGCAGGAATAGAATAAGGAGGAGGCCAGGAGTGGACAATCAGTTTCCAGGGGAGCCAACTTTGGGAGGCCAGGCGCAGGCACAAGGGGGGCAGGGCCAAGCGGTTGTCCAAAGTGGAAGGAGCCACAGAAGACGCCATTATCCTGCTGCCAGGGTATATAGGCAGAGAAGCAGATACCCCAATATGGCTAAGGTGCAGTGCCAAAGGATGCTCAGTCTCTCAAGGGAGACAGCCAACTATATCTGTCAGATGATTGGGCCTGAGATCTCCACTAACTGTGTGGGTGGACACCCCATGCCAGTGGCTCTAAAGGTCACAGCTGCCCTCAACTTCTATGCCTCTGGCTCCTTCCAGGGGTTGGTGGGAGATTTTGCCATGTTTCCCAGTCAGCTGTCCACACTTGTGTCAAGCAGGTTACAGACGTACTCTTCTGACAGGCATTGACCTTCATCCACTTCCATTGTGACCAGGCAAGCCAGACACAGCGAGCCAGAGGCTTTGCGGCCATTGCTGACTTCCCCCGTGTCCAGGGTGCTATAGACTGTACACATGTGGCCATCAAAGTGCCAGCAGGGGAGTCCGGTGCCTTCGTCAACAGGAAGGGCTTCCACTCCATGAACATGCAGATAGTGTGTGATCACAGGATGCTGATTCTACAAGTCTGTGTAAGGTACCCAGGCAGCTCCCACGGCGCCTACATCCTCAGACACTCCCAGGTGCCGGGGCTCTTCAGTGCTCCAGCCCGGCTGGATGGATGGCTGCTGGGTGACAAGGGCTATCCCCTCAGAAGGTGGCTCATGACACCTCTCTGCCATCCAATATCAGAAGCTGAGCAGCGGTACAATAGGAGCCTCCACAAGGGCTGTGATGGAGAGAACCATCAGTCTTCTCAAGATGCGCTTCCGTTGCCTGGACCGCTCAGGGGGCGCACTCCAGTACCCCCCAGAACACGTCTCTGTGATAGTGATAACATGCTGCACTCTGCACAGTTTTGCACTGGAAAGTGGTGAGGCAGTTGACGATGAAGACCTCGACACACATGGATGAGGCTGCGCATGATGAATCCAGCAGTGGCTCAGAGGATGAGGAAGGACAGGGCAATGATGAGGGGCAACACGCCGACCCACTACTGCACCAAGGAGGCAGGGACACCCGGGACACTTTAATCCAATGAACCTTCAGCTAGCTCCACACAGATGGATCAGCAGGACCAGCATTGCCTGGCGCTTCCACACATGGCACTTAGGTGCTACATCTTCCACCTCATCAGCTGCAACTAAGGGCTTAGTACAGGAACATCAATGTCCACTCAAACACTCATGAGATGTCTGTGAAACATACAAAAGCAGCACAAAGGAAACACCCTCAGCCATGGTCAGAAAACTGGACTTTATTCTGTCCAACATCAAAGAGAAACGTCTCCCCTACAAACCTAACTATTTGTTCCCTAATCTAAGGCCTACACAAAATCACCAGTGACAAACCCGTGGAGTGCCTAATGTGCCTTATGCTCACGTTGGCGGGTGCTATGTCTAGGTGCTGCCCCTCACTGGGACTGGAATCTGAGACAGCCTGCTGACTCTGCTGTCCTGTTGGCCTCGATGACCTTGGTGGCCGTCCTCCGGCCCGTGGAGCCTGTGATGGCCCCGCCAGGAAGGGAGTGGCCAATCCCAGAACTGGGACCTCCCCAGTTGTCGCAGCTTCAACGGATACAACAGTCACTGGCAGAGGGGCAAAGGAGCTGCTGCCCTCATCCAGAGCGCCCTGAGAGGAGCTCACAGCATCGCCAGGCAGCTGCAGCGCTGACGTGAGGTCACATTGGAACACCCTGCTCACTGCAGATGGATGGGCACCGAGTGGCGACACTTGGTGCCCAGAACATCTCCCACATTGGGAATGACCACTTGTGGCCATTAGCGCTGTGAGGGCCTGCAGGTCAGAGCATAACCAATCAGAAGAGTCTCAATCCGATCGAGGCCCCTCTCCATGAGAGTCGCCAATCTCTCAATGGTGGAAGCCTGAAGCTCTGTCCTGAGGTTCATGCCTTCACTGACACTCTGCCTGGACTCCTCCATCACAGAGACCAACTGAAGCACACCCTCAAGCAATCCTGCCAGATGCTCCCGCAAATACTGCCGCTTGTCCTGCAGCTGCTGTATGGCTGACATCTCCAGGAGGCACATCATCACTACCGGACTCAGCATGTACTTGGTCCTCTGCAGCCCTCCGGCACTCTCTGTCTGTGCCATCTCCTCCAGCAATTGTGAAGTGCTCTCTCCACTGTGACCCGGGACACTAACCGACGTTACGTTCCCCACCGAAGTGTTTGTGGCTGCGCTGATGCCTGGCTGGCTGAAAGGATGTGCCATAAGTTGCACATCTTGGTCCTCAGGTGTGGAGGGGGGGCTCCGGTCTTGTTGGCCGTGGCCATGTGGTGGTGATGCTGAAATTAACAACAAGGACAGTGCATCAGTTAGCGTTCAGCCAGTAACACCTTTCATCCCTTTCCCCCCCAGCCTCATAAGTCACTCACCCTTCAAGAATCTAAGGAGACGAACATTGGTGGGGTGGAAAAGAGTCAAGAGGAGGCCCAAACATTAGACGCGCATACAGACAGGCTGGTCAGACAGCCTCAGAAATGCCACATGGAATGTTATGTGCCATTGGAGTGGGGAGAGTGCAGAGGTTCCTGACCTGGATGCATGCTGGCCTGGAGAGTTGCAGTGATGAGAAAACATCACAAACACTTGTGACATTTGCCGTGGATCACAGGAAATTGAGAGGTCATATTATTGACCTTCATACCGTTATGAGGGGCATAGAATGGGTGGGCAGAAGGCAACATTTCCCCTTGGCACAGGGATGAGCAACGTGGTGGCATTTATTTGAGTGCCATGAGGGTGACAGGTGAAGTGCTGAGGACCTTTTGGACAGAGAAATGTGGGACGCACTGGCTGAAAGGGTGCAGGAGGTCCCAAACCCCCTAAGATGCAATAAGTCTTTGGCATGTTAGGCCATGGGGATAGTGGTCACAAATGGGATAAGGCGACTTTGGAAGATGCTGGAGAAGCACATCCTCAAGGGGATGAGGGACCTTTGTGTATGACCCACACGTCTGACTGTATCAGTCTGTGAATGAGCAGTGTTGCTTCATTAATGATTGCAGCAACCAGCAGTGGTTTAGATGGTGGGGAGACAGAGTGGATGGGACTGTGGACCTCAAATACCTGGCCGCTGGACCCCAGCCTCACCGACACCTGCCGACCAGGCCGCCTGCCTCCTGCCCAGCTCCATGGCCTGCTCCTCAAAGGTGGTGAGGCGCTGGAGCAGGGCATGCCTACCTCCAGTCCTCTGGCGCTCCCTCTAATTGTGTTCAGTTTTTGCCTGCAGAACAGAGAAGAGGATTTATTGGAGCTGGTCGCTCACGTACTCTGCACTCACACGCCGCAGCCCAACCACAGTGGCCCATCTGAGGCCTCCAGCGGCCCCTGTCCACACTACTGGTGACCTGTCACCAGAAGATAGTACGGCAGCTCCCAACCCCCGCCCCCAACGCACACACTGGACACATTTGGCGTCTGTCACTTTGAATAACACACGTGTCTTAGCGCCCATGGCAAGGAGGCGCAACTAGGTGAGGTGCCGAGGCCAGCAGATGGCTCTTGTCCACAACACCTTGAGGCTCCCCTTTCACCATCTCATCACCATCAATTAGACATGTGTTGGAGTTCTGAGTATGTGTCTAGCTGCCTCCCCTGCAGGTTGCCTCCAGACTACTCAAATGCGACAAACACCAACACATGCTGCAGGGATAACCCAATTTTCTCCTCAACCACTAAGGCTGATGTAAGCTTGGTCACTTTCTGTTTGCCCACCCAGCGTGTGCCAAATGCCCAATGCAGTAATGACTCTAAGACGTGGGTTGGAGGGGGGGCCTCAAAGGCTAAGGCTACCTGCTGGGTAAAATGGCCAAGGCCAACATGGTACTCACCCTTCCAGAGCGCAGCAAGTCATTAAAGCGCTTGCAGCACTGTGTTCCTGTGCGCCACACATCATCATGGGCTCTTACTGCCTCACCCACCTCCTGCCACACCTGCCTGGTGACATGGGGGGTCCTCCTCCTCCCATCCTCTGGATACAAAATATCCTGATAGCTGGACACCTGTTGGAGGAGGACAGCAAGGCTTGTATCAGAGATAGGCCCCCCCGCTGGCCTACGCTGCAGCCTGCACCCCACCACCCCCCCCCCCACCACCACTCCTCCTGCTCCTGCTCCTGTGTTCTGAGAGCAGCTTGTCTCTCTCTGTGTCAGTGGCCATGGTGCACTGCCTCAACGAGGCTGCCTGGCCATTCTTTACACAGTCTGCTGGTTCCCCATTGGAACCGGCAGTCTGAACAGGTCCCCCTCCGCGACGATTTTCCCGTTCTACACAGGAATCGCTAACCCGCTGGGCGGGCCTTAATTGGCCCGCCCACGCAAACTGGCAGCACGGCCCATTTCGGTGGCGCCAATCGGCTGCCCGCCCACCGCTGAGTCAGTCGGGCACACCTGCCCGCCCGTCAAGGGCAAAATTCTGCCCATTATGTTTGCGCATGTCAGGCGCATGCCCACACAACAAACGCAAAACCCCTGGCCCTGGTCAGTTTAGTAGGTTAGCTTTATTAAAATAGTGCACAAAGGAGTTTCCACTCCCAGTTGTTCTAAGAAGCCAGCCATTCATTTATTTCATGACCAGCAAATAATGAGCACGGTGCAAATTTTTAAAAAACTTGTATATATTATTACTGTAATCTGAGGTGTCAGAATTGAGGTTGACCTCAATGCTCCATAATATAACTCTGTTTGGAAAGGGTCCAATTTTAACTCACTCAAAATGCATTCAGAGTTAAAATTGGGCCCCTTGGTTTCTGCATGCATCACCCCTTTTTTTTAAGGAGCATCTTTAGCTAACAACGGCCTATCTCTGTCATGCATTGTATTAAATTTAATGATGTTTCAAAGCATTGAAGTTTCCTGCAATCTCTTGTGCATCGTGTGAGACCATAAAGACTTTGATAGTTTTAAATACAGCTTTTCAATGTCATACTAAGCTGCTAAATCAGTAATTCATTGCCCCTAGTGGTCTTCACATACCTTTGCTTTGATCACCGTCTACTTCCCTTTACTCCTGAGTGCACTACAAGTCAGGCTCATTTACAAAGGCAAGTGGCTTACTTTCACTTTTTTAGAATGGTGAATTGGAATTATTTCAACTAATTTCCTATTGCTTACTTTAAGTTATCCCTGGTGGTGAGTAAAGCAGCAATGGATTCAAATATTATCCACGAGCAACTTGGAATTGACTGTTAATACAGGTACAGAGCCACATGTGTTTTTCTACTCACAAGTCGAGTATGAGGCATTTTGTGACTATCATTTGTATTATTCAGTCACCTGACTGAGAATTGATGAAACTCACCTCATTTCAGCTTGTCAGTCAACAGTGAAGTCTTAAAGATCCTAACCATGGGGTCATCCTATGTTCCTATAGAGTACAAAAGCAAGTAAGTTGCACTAAACCATTATAAGTCACTAGTTAGGCCTCAGCTTATGAATTACATCTAATTCTGGGCATCATGTATATGAATTGGGGCTGTTACAGGACATTCAATTTATAAAAAGAGTATTAAGGATGAGGAGCCTCAATTCTCTGGAGGGAGCTGAGATTGTTCTACTTAGAGCAGAAGGGGCTAAGTGGAGATTTAATAGAGATGTTCAAAACTATGAATAGTTTTGATAGAGTTGAAAGAGGAAAAAACACTGTTTCCACCGGAACAATCTGTACCAATTGAAGTTTAGAAGAATGAGAGTTGGTCTTACGGAAACACATAAGATCCTGAGGGACTTGACAGGGCGGACACTCAAAAGGATGCTGCCTCTTGTGGGAGAGACCAAAGCTAATGGACACTGTTTAAAATAATGAGTCTCACATTTAAGATGGAGATCAGGAGAATTTTTTTTCTTGGAGAGTCGTGGGTCTGTGGAACTCTCTTCCTTAGAGACCGGTAGTGACGGGATCATGGAACATTTTTGAGGCATAGGTAGATAAATTCTTGACTAACAAGGGAGTCAAAGGTTATCATGGGTAGGCGGGAATGTGGATTCAGGGCCAAGGTCAGATCAGCCATGATGTTATTGAATGGCGGGGCAGGCTCGAGGGGCCGAATGGCCTACTCCTGCTCCTAATTCATATGTTCATAGGGCACAGATTTAAGATAATTGACCGAAGAACTGGAGGGAGATGAGGAAACATATTTTTTAAGCAGTGTGTTGTTAGGATCTGGAATGCACCAAAACAGTGGTGAAAGCAGGTTAAATAGTAACTTTCAAAATGGAATTAGTTATACACTCGAAAAGGAAACATTTGCAGAGCTATGGAGAAAGCAGAGATGAGTTGGACTAATTAGATAGCTCTTTCAGGGGCATGGTTGACTGAACGACCTTAAATTATAATTTCTTTAATTACCTGAATTCAAATTCACAAACTACAATGGGAGGATTTGAACTCATGTCCTCAGATTCTTATTGCAGCTTGGCTGGGTTACTAGTCCAAACTATGCATTATAAAGATGCATAGTTGAAATGTCACAACTTTCAGCACCATGTAATGAGCTTCTACTGGGATTGCTCTCTGGGTAGAACGGCATCGGTAATCAGGTATTTTCATTTTTGGGTCAGAATTCCCAACTCAGGGTCATTTCCACATCCCCACCTGCATGGCATCATTGTGACAATCATGCCTTTTTCCTTGAACGAATGATCAAATAATGGCCAGGGGGCATGATTGCCATCTGATTATGGATGCTTGCTGGGCTCCAGATGCTGAAGGTCCAGTAGGAGGCACTCCTCCATTGAACGAGCTGCAGTCTGCTGATGGAGGTGAGGGAGAGAGAGGGCACCTCGAGGAGTTTTAAAATTGCTAAAATTAAAAATGGTCACAGTTGCCAGACTGCCATTGTGGGGACGGGTGGGGTGGGGAGGGGGGTAGGGGGGCAAACCTGGGGGCAGGGTGACCCGCTTGCTGATTGGAAAATTCCAATCGGTGCAGGAGAGGGGCCTTAATAGGCCCTTGATTGCCTGAGTTGTCCAGTTGCCACTTGTGGTCAGGTAGCTGTCCAGGCCAACCAGGCCTCTTTGAAAATTTGCCACTGTGTTTCTTCAGCCTGCCCACTTCCAGTCCCACCCCCATTGGACTTTGAAAATCCAGCCCTTACTATCTACCAACCCCGTTAGAAAATACATTTCACTCTCGCCATGGAGGAAAATGGTTACGCAATGTTCAGGGCATTGCTGTAGGAAGAGAAGCAATATAGTCCAAACGAGTTACTTTCAAATGTTGGTTTATGAGAATAGCTATAATATGTTATGTATTTTATAACTGGAAAGAAGCAGTGAAAGTTTCATGTCATTGTTGAGCAGTTGTCCAATAAACTGACCAGTGGTAAAATTTGTCTAATTTTACTTGGCTTTATTAAAATAAGCTACTGTAACCTTATAAAGATTACTTGTAAGTCATATGTGAAATATTGTTTTCAACACCAGGCACTCTGTCTTCAGAAAGTTATTGATGTGTCGGAGGGCGTTCAGAGAAGAGTGATGCAGATTATTCTATGTCTTTGACCTCTAAACCACGATGAAGGACTCACAGAAATGAACTGGTTTTCATTGAAGGGAGACGATGGCTGGGATTTTGCAGTCAGTAGCCCGATGGGGGTGGAGCAGAAAGCGGGCAGGCTGAAAAAATGCAGTGGAAGAGCCGTGCCTGTTTACCTCCAGGCAAAGCGATGGCGCTCACTTCTGACCTTGAAGAAAAGCACCCACAAAGATCTCACGACTTCCGTAGCGTGAACTTCCCCTTTCCCCGGCATCAATTTGAATCTGACACCAAGTCAAGGGGATCTCCAATATTGATGTCATCAAGCGGGCTAATCATGTTGTAGTACTCTCACTAACAGCAAACCAGGAAACGAAATGCACTCAATTTTTAATCTTTGTGATGTCGATCAAAATGATGCCGGGGAAAGGGGAAGTTCACGTTACGGAAGTCGTGAGATCTTTGTGGGTGCTTTTCTTCAAGGTCAGAGGTGAGCGCCATCGCTTTGCCTGGAGGTAAACAGGCACGGCTCTCCCACTGCATTTTTTCAGCCTGCCCGCTTTCTGCTCCACCCCCATCGGGCTACTGACTGCAAAATCCCAGCCATCGTCTCCCTTCAATGAAAACCAGTTCATTTCTGTGAGTCCTTCATCGTGGTTTAGAGGTCAAAGACATAGAATAATCTGCATCACTCTTCTCTGAACGCCCTCCGACACATCAATAACTTTCTGAAGACAGAGTGCCTGGGGTTGAATACAATATTTCACATATGGCTTACAAGTAATCTTTATAAGGTTACAGTAGTTTATTTTAATAAAGCCAAGTAAAATTAGACAAATTTATTGGACAACTGCTCAACAATGACATGAAACTTTCACTGTTTCTTTCCAGTTATAAAATATGTAACAGCTTATAGGTATTTTCATAAACCCACATTTGAAAGTAACTCGTTCGGACTATATTGCTTCTCTTCCTACAGCAATGCCCTGAACATCGCATAACCATTTTAATCTTTGATTAAAAATTTACAGCAAGTAAAATAAATGATTGGGACACACCATAGAAACCATAGAAGGTGGGATTAAGGTGAGGCTGTAATATGGTAAACAAACTTTAAACACATTTTCTTTATAAAGATAATAATTTTAAAAATAAATGGACTTTGGAGGAATCTGACATTCCACAAATATGAGATTAGTTTTTCAGGACCAGTGAGGCTATTCAGCAATAATTATGCACTTAATACACCATTAAAAACCCAGTTATACTTCATTCAACAAAGGTTTTTCGAGGATTTTTACAGTGAGACCAATCATATTAATGGACAAGTTCTCGTCAGGTCAGTGATTTCTATCTGATTGCCGTTTGGGATGACTTCAACATCACGCCCTATGGCAGAGCATTGAGTCATTGATAGTGACTGCACGCGTGTGGATTTCAGAAGGTGCTGTCAGTGTCAGGGGTGTAATGGCATAAAATGTGATCACCGTCATTACTGCCACAAAATGTGGGCTATTAGCATTCATAGATCGCTCAGTTTTGGGCTCTTAGTAAACAACTAAAAACAACCTCAAAAAAAAGGGATCAAAGTTGATAAGTACAGAAGAAAGTTGGTGGAAACTGTATTAGTAAATAAATTCTGCAATAGGTTGTAACATTAGATAGTGGTCTGAGTGAATCGGAACATTCAGTACTTTGTTTATGTTATGTAACTATGGGACTGGACATTGCATTAAGCTCACTGCGCTGCAGAACGTTGCATAGTTTCAAAGTCGTAACCCTTCTTGTCTTGAACTTTGTATGTTGTGGATCCAAAAATTGCCAAAGATCAAAGCTTTTGCAGATATCTTAGTTTTTGAATTGGAATAGCATGTAGTGCAATGAATTGCAGTGGGAATTTATCATCTCTCATTTTTTTTTAACTGCAGTATCCACAAACATTACACTTGACTGCCCACAGGGTACAGTTAAAGTTAGGAAATGAGAGAACTTACTTGGAACTTTTAATACAAAAGAAAGAAAGGAAAAGCTGCATTTATATAGCTCCTTTCACAACCACCAGAGATCTCAAAGCACTTTACAATGAATGAAGTATGTCTGAAGTGTAGTCACAGTTGTAATGCAGTAAATGTGGGAGGTAATTTGTACACAACAAGCTCCCATAAACAGCATTGCGATAATGATTAGATGTCTTATTTTTTGTGATGTTGATTGAGGAATAAATTTTGACCAGGATGCCAGGAAGAACTCCCTTGGTCTTCTTGCGGTTAGACTTGCTGTTCATAGGACACCTACGCCAACACAGTATATGGAGGGGGACAATATGAGCACAGATAAAAATTAGTGCCATGGTATCTTTTATGTTCACCTGAGAGAGCAGACAAGGCTTCAATTTAACAGCTCATCTGAAAAACAGCACCTCTAGCAATGCTGCACTCCCTTAGTACTGTACTGAAGAGTGAGCCTTGATTTTGGTTCTGGAGTGAAACTTAAACCTGGAACCTTCCGACTCAAAGGTAAGAGCACTACCAAGTGAGCCGCAGGTGGCACTAAGTGTGACCCAAAACATAATAGAGTTGTGAAATGTTACCATGGTGACTCAGTGAAGTAAATAGCAGAAGTATGGTCAAGGAGCATTTCGATGTGTTGATAGAGATAGAAGAGATTTACTGACTAGGCAGACCTGATGTTTCAATAGTAATTCCTCATCCCTAAAAGATAAACAAATTACTTGGCCATTATCATGCTGCTGTTTGTGGGGGCTTCCTGTATGTAAATTGGCTGCTGGTATTTCCTACAATACAACAGTAATTGCTTTTAAATAAAAAGTCCTTTATTAATAATTGTAATGTGGTTTGGGACATCCTGTGGTTCTGAAAGGTGCTATATAAATGCAAATTCTTTTGCCTGAAGCATATTGGGCCTAACAGCCTTTTCCAAATTTCTGCTCTCATTGTGTTCTACTTAGACTTGCTGTTTATGGGACACCGACACCAACACAGTATATGGAGGGGGACAATATTAGTACTGATAAAAATGAATCAGGATATTGCTATGCATTGCTTTACACTTATAGGAACTTGATTGTATGTATAAACCTACAAAGTCAGAAGCAGATTGCAATTCCACTTTGCTTCATACAAAATATCCTGCCGTTTACTGCCAGCGATATGTTTAATGTAATGTTTGTTGAGTTGGATTGCTGGAATTAAAGGCCCCACAGGGGCCCATATGAAATGAAATTAAACCTCCTTAAGGCCAACGCAATTATATTTGCTCCATCTCACTGAACGTGGGAGTGAAATGGTGCCAACATTTCCGAAGCGCCAATTTTGTACAAATCTAAAATGTCTGTAATTTAAAGAGAAGACTGGAGTTACTGATTATTTGTAAATGGAGGCCTTGCATTAAGGTTCATGTTACTGTATTTGTTAACACAGATCATGGATGAATTGCACCAATTGCCTCACTTCATGGTAATTACAGGCCAATGGAGTTAAGGTTGAATATAATCAAATCCAAACATGAATGAAGGAAATAAGTGAAATTGCTGTAAGTAAAGGGGTCTGTTTAGCCAGCAGACTGAACATTAACTGTTTGACAAAGCTCTTCTAAAAAGAAAAGGGTAAGTGAAGCACGTAAAGAATAATTTCTTCTGTGTTGTAGCTGAAACAGAGATGACAATGAATGCACTGGAAGATGGCAAGGCTTTGGAAGACACCATGGCCATGACCCTTATGAGGGAGCAATTTGAGTGGGTTGCTTATCAACTGAACCTGAATATGGAATCCCTTTACTACCATAATTTCAATTTAAGGTACTTTTAGCATTAATACAGAAAAGCTTTGAAATTTTATTTTCAAATTCTTTTTCTCAATGGTCTGATGGCACTTGAAGCCTAAAGTGCCATAGAACAAAGCATATTATCATTCCTTTTTGTATTGGACCTGAAGATAATTTCTAAGAAGGACCTGCATTATTTCCATGTTGGCTTCTTATGACTTACAGGAAAATTCATCACATTTTACCTAGCGAAAGATAAAGAAACTTCAAATTGGACCACAAATACTCTTCAACATTGTCAGGCATTGTTCATCAATAACATTCATTGTTCTCCAATATTTTAATTGTGTTCTGAAGACTTTCCACATTCAAGCTGTGTCAAGGCTTTTGATTCTCTTTTTTCACTAAAAACGTCAATCCAATAAGGGGAGACAGCGCACCACTGTTTTGAGAAGTAATTCATCTGTGAAGTCATAAGCCGATCTTTATTCACTTGGACATTTTTGTCATCTAATTAAGTAGAACAAGCAGGATTTTCTACAAAGATAAAAACAAAAAAACTGCGGATGCTGGAAATCCAAAACAAAAACAGAATTTTCTTCTCCGCCGATGCTGCCAGACCTGCTGAGTTTTTCCAGGTAATTCTGTTTTTGTTTAGGATTTTCTACAATCCTATTTGAGATTTTTGTAGTTGGATAAATTAATCATCTGCCATTGCTAATCTAATTTTTTTTTTCTTTAGCTTCCCATAGAGCTTGATGGAGCCTGTCAGTGTTCCCATGCATTGTCCTGGCTAATATTTATTCCTCAACCTGCACTGAAAACAGATGAGCTGGCCATGATCACACTTCTGTTTGAGAGACTTTGCCTTGTGCTGATTGACTGCTGCATTTTCTACAGCAGGGACTCCACTTCAGGAAAAGCACTTCATTGGCTGCAAAGTGCTTAACCACACCTTGGGATTGTGCAAGGCGGTATATAAATGCAAGCCTTATTTGTGTCCTTTCTGCCTTGCCCCAGGATCATTGTATTTAGTGCATCTGTCATTTAAGGACACCGTGCATTTTTTTGCTGGGGTTCTATGTAAGCTGGCACAGGTACAATGGGCCAAATGGCCTCCTTCTGTGCTGTTTCATTCTAGCATTCTATGACTGAGATAGATAGGTTCTTGATTGGTAAGGGGATCAAAGGTTATGGGAGAAGCTGGGAGAATGGGGTTGAGAAACTTATCAGCCATGATTGAATGGCGGAGCAGACTCAATGGGCCAAATGGCCTAATTTCTGCTCCTATGTCTTATGGTCTTATTATGGAGCACTGAGCATTATCTGCCCTCTAATGACTCCAGACTTCCCTCTTCAGCTCTTCCTTTTTCATTCCAATTTCATACTTCCCCTCCCACATACCTGTTGGTTCCTGTCAGGCTTCCTAAAGAGCTGAGTGAAACTATTGAAATTCTTATAGCTTCTTCAAGCAGTGCTCTATGTGTTGAATTCAAGGTAAGTATGGAAGCCATTCAGTCATTGCAGCTGGGTAATGGGGCAGCTCCATCACAGATTTCATTGCAACCATTTGCTTCTTTTTCCTTTACATCAATCTTTGTTGCTGTTACCATTAGCGACATTGTGGTAAATTCTTTTTGTTCTTTTTTGTTCTGGCAGTCGCAATGGATCCAAAGCCAGTTCCCATAGACAAAATGAACAGCATGCAATCTCCACCCAGCCTAGAGGGCTGCTATTCATTATATATACACACAGGCCAAGAGTGGTGACATGCTAGTAGCAGCACTAGAATGGAGGTAACCAGAAGAAAACCATATCTCTGACATTTGTTTATGCAATGTGCAGTGAATTCTGGTGTTCAAAAATACTTAGGCTGGAGCGGAAATGATCCAGAAATGATTTTTTTGCTTGAGATTGAGAAGTAGCGATAGATCCCACACTTGTTATGTGCATGCACAACCATTTGATTCTAGCCTATGTGATAACCCAGCTGCTAAACTTAACCGTGAACACACAATTCATGCTTACAGCAGGAAAATAACAGGGCTGGTTTTAAGTCCTTCTGCCCAGTGTGAATGGGGCAGGAGTGGCTAGAAAATGCCATTGGCTCACCAGCTGCCTCATGTACACTGCGTCAACAGCTGCCATCTTCGGCAGGGTCCTGTGATAGAAGGCCAGGGTGCCTGCCTATTTCAACCCCTTTGTAACATAAAAACTTTGGTACAATAATCGAAAAGGATCATTTAACAATTTATTTCAATGTTGAGCGGCCTAATGACAGAGACGACTCACAGAACGGTCCGGGAAATGTCTAATTGTTTCTCTCTTAGTGAGGTCAGGTGTCACCACAAAAAGAAGACCCTTCTTTCCGCCATCTCCCCCCCACCCTGCCCCCTCCCCACCATAGGATCACCTCCCTCTGCCCCCGAGGCTCGAACTGTTGGATTTCTGAGTGCGGGACCCATTCCCAGCCTTCCCAGAACCACCAAACTGAAAGTGTTTGTGCCCCTTTGGTGCCCACAGATGAATGCAGATGTGACCTGAGCATCAAACATTAGTTCAGGACTACACCAACTGTTGTGCTTCACTGATTTATTTTATATTTTCTATATCTTAGAGTAAGGCAGAGATGTCACTAGTTTCTGCGTGTGCAACAGATCTATTTACACGAGCTTGGAAATTTCCCTTGCAATCACGAAATGTCTGCCTCTTACTTATCCCAGTTCAACCTCTAACTCCTTGTAGCATCTCTGTTTACTCATGCTCTGAATCAACAGCCAGGCTTAATCAATCAGGCACAGTGAACATAGATCAGTTACCAGACTCACATAATGGAATCAGAGGCACTGAACACTACACCGGCAAAATGGGTGACCTGCCAGCAGGCTCTGCCCATCTATTCTCCATTGGTAGTTAAAGTTAACTCTACTGAGTCATTAATTTAATGGACACACATATGTTGCAATGATGGCTTAGGCTTAAGCTTTGCACTGATGAGCCCTAGAAACAAGGAAAGCCGCAGGTTGATCTTTGTCTGTACTAGTTGGTTTGAGCAGTGGTAGATGTACCAAACATCCCTCAAGCATAGATTAGGGAGGGGAAAATCTGCTGGCGCTCCATCTCTTGATTTCCGTTCAACCACTTCTTCTGAATAAACAACCACTTCTTGATGTCAAGGTTAACATATGAAGAATGGCCTTTTGGATGAGGAAAGAGAGGGCAACAGTTGACGGAAGTGTATCCTCTCCTCAATGGAGGAAGAGTGAAAAAAGACTGACAAGAAATAAGATGACTTTTTGTTTTAAAATGTGAGCTTCACATTTGTTAATCTGAGGGATAAATTTCTGAAGTGGGATAATGCATGCTTTTCCACTTAACACCCCAGTGTCAGTAGCAACCCTTTACAGGTTAGATGTACAAGATAAAACTCCTTGTGAATTTCCTACATTATTCTTCTGCAATATATTTTAGATCCATTTTTTACATAAGTCATGCTGTATCACTGTATCTTACTGCCAAATTAATGCCAAATTATGGGCAGTTTTGTATCGTAGAATTGCATCCATTGGGAATGGAATCTGTACTGTCAAAACTAATTCTATTTAAGGTTCTATTAGTGCCAATTCCTTGAAGACGGTACACAGCTCGACTTTAATAGTTAGCAGCTTTCCAAGAATGTGGATGTTTATGCTGTTTTGCTGAACCAGCTCTCAATTTTTTTTGTTGTTACATGCAAAGAATCTCCAAACTGAGTGACGAAGACATTCACACACTAGTAAAGTTGCTCCATTCCCCAATATGCAATGTGTACCCCCTCTCACAGAAGCACTCCATCTAAGTCCAGAGGTGCAGGATGGGCAAGAGTCAAACTGTAAAAAACTCTAACTGCCCTCTTATTTAATGGTTGGTTTAAGAGTGATGTAGTTGTTCTTCAGGCTTTTGATATTAACAATCCTAATAGTAGTCAAGGTTACAGGAGAAACTGATACCAATCGAGTAACATTCAAGCTTGACTCAGTCAGATATTCATACATACGTATGGACAAATCCAAAAGAAGTATATGCATGATGTCTGGAAGGAAACAGCTAATTGGGACCAGACCAAAATTATTGCAGCTGTATACTCCAATTAAAGGGGTGTAATTTTAGCTACAAAAATAAAACAATGGATTCCCAATACCAATAGCCATTTCTGATGTTGGTTAAGGGGTAGCACTCTTGCCTTTAAGTCAGAATGTTTTGTGCTCAAGATGCAGTTGAGTCCATAGTCTAGGCTGAACCTGTAGTGCAGTACTAAGGGAGTGCCACACTGTTGGAGGTGTTCAGACAAGGTGTTAAACTCAGTCTGCCCTCTTGTGGGTGTAAAAGATGCAACGGCGTTATTTCAAAGTGTCCTAGTCAATATGTATTTCTCAACCAACATCACTGACAGGTTATTTGGTCCCCATTCCATTGTAGTTTGTGGGACCATGATTTGTGCAAATTGACTGCTACATTACAACAATAATGAATACTTCTTAGGCTGTAAAGTGCTTTAGATATTCTGCAAGCACAAAAGGTGCTATATAAATCCAAGTCCTTTCTTTAAGAAAGGTCGCATTTCTGCAAAGAATGTTTAATGAAGGGGAAAAAGCAAGAAATTAGATATAAAGCTGTTTTACAAGAAGTCAGCTTGCAATGCAATGGACAATCTGCGATTTGTCAAACACCTAGTGTATAGTGACACTTACAGGAGCATTTCTGTCTTTCTGAACGATGGATAATTGCCTAAAACAGCATTGTTTAACTGCCAGAACCACAAAAGGAAGTATATTGAATCTCAGTTGTTTCACTTTCCTGCTTAACAGAAATAGAACAGAAAGGAATGTGGTAATAAGAATATGAGGGGAAATCATGAGATTTTATTCTGCGTAGTGCTTGCCAAATTTCTATCGAAAACCTTCACAATTTTTTTTAAAGTCCACATTATGGCACCTTGCTGGCTATACCTCTCCAGTTAACCCTCCGAACACACACAGCCCTTAACAAGTACAGAATGCTTCCAAGTTAGCTTTACAAAGTTATACATTTCTAAAAATAAAATGGACTGGGGAAATGATCGGGGAGGCAATAATTCATGGTTTTCTTTGAATAAACACATTTTTCAAAGCAAAGAATCTCATTGCATTTTAGATTTTTGTCCTGAAATTCTTCAGCGAATTGTCCTTTTTGTTTAAATGAGATCAATAAGATGAAAAGGTATTTTTCTCTCTCTCTCACTTGAATTAATGGATTATAACTGATAAGCCCCACTACATTCTGTGAACACATTTCAAACTTAAATAAGCACCATATGTTTTCTATCCCAGTTACCTGGTGCTAGATACAGTGATTGAGGATGTTAGTGCATTTCTGGGATGGAAGCCTGTACTTTAAGCAAGTGTCAGCATACCATTCAAGAGTGGAATATGCCCACTTTGATGCTATAATCGTATTAGGTGCATTTCCATAAATAACTTTTGCTGTACTCTATCCCATATATTAAATGGCAAAACTATTCCACTGTTCAATTAGTCCACAGTTAATGAATTGCACATTATCTAATTATAAACTAATTTCTCTTGGTTGTTGATAGACTTGAAGCCCAAGGTAAAATGAAGAAAAAGTATTGCAAATGCTACATGTGATGTGTAGCGATGGAATTATAGCCCAAATACTTAATCCAGCTGAACGAAATGCAATTCACAAAGTTAACTTTTAAAAGTGACCATTTTGTTTTTAATTGTTTTTAACATTCATGCCACACAAGTGCTAGGCAATAACCATCTCCAATGAAAGAGAATTTAACCATCTCCTCTTGACATTCAATGGCATTACTATCACTGAACCCACCACTATCAATATCCGGGGGTTACCATTGACCAGAAACAACTGGGCAAGCCATATAAATACTGTGGCTGCAAAAGCAGATCAGAGGCCGGGAACTCTGCGGAGAGTAACTCACCCCTGGCTCCCCAAAGCCTGTCCACCATCTACAAGGCACAAAGTCAGGAGTGTGATGGAATACTCTCCACTTGCCCGGATGAGTGCATCTCCAACAATACTCGAGAAGCTTGACACCATCCATGACAAAGAATTCAGCCTGCATGACTGGCACCCCATCCACCACCTTAAAAATTCACTCCTTCTAACACTGATGCACAGTGGCATCAGGGTGTACCATTTAAGATCCACTGCAGCAACTCACCATGGCTCCTTCGACAGCACCTTCGTGACCTCTACCACTTCGAAGGATAAGGGCAGCAGACACATGGGAACGTCAATGCTTGCAAGTTCCCCTCCAAGCCACACACCATCCGGACATTGGACTATATCATCGTTCCTTCACTGTCACTGGGTCAAAACCCTGGAACTCTCTTCCTAAAGCACTGTAGGGGTACCCACACCATATGTCTGCAGCAGTTCAAGAAGGCAGCTCACCACTGCCTTCTCAAGAGCAATAATTAGGGATGGGCAATACATGCTGGCTTAGCTAGGGACACCCATATTCTTTGAACTAATTAAAAAAAATGAAAGGTTATTAATTGTACAGGGATCAATCCTAATGGACTCAATATATTATGCAATTTTTGGTGAGCCAAACTAATTCATGAGTATTTATTTCTGTAATTTTCGAAGACATTTGAAAGCATGGAATGTAATTATAGGTCACAATTAGACCTGCATAAGGGACAAATTCATGTCAACTGATGGCACAAAACAAGCAACATTGGATCAGCCGCCTGTTATATGCAATGCCTGATATTCAGTTCCATTTAGGTTGGATTTTTATGAACTCATGAGCTTACAAATGTATCTTAATATATTACTTTTAATGATCAGAATGTTCCTATAGCTCTCCCTTTACTGGTTATGATTCATGGATAGTGTAGCCATTTATCTAAACCCATTCTTGAAGTGTAAGGCACTGGCTGTTGTAAGATTATTATGAGTTGATATGTTTACTTGTTAAATTTTCTTTCTATTAGATTTTGTATTCAACAATATACTAATGTGAGTAGTTTTATGAATGTGACCTAAAGTCCAGGGAAGGGAATCGTTTAGAACGCTATAACCCTGACAAGCTGCTGTGTTTTGACAAGTATTTGTGACTTTGGAGTGAAACTGCCATTATCTATGGAAGAGCTAAGCTGAGTTGTCAACTATTACAAAGGTGACCATTGGAATTAGATGTGCCACGATCACAAGGCACAGAGAGGGCAGGAAAACGGGACACCTCTAAAAGATGTGAAGCAGCAAAATGTGAGTTGGGAGAAGGACATGTGTAGAGGGGTCAAGCAAGGTCCTAAGTGGGAAAGAATGATTAGGTCCAGTAGATCGTATAGTCAAGAAGGAAAAGGTGTATAAAGAAGAGGGGATTTTTGATGAATTGCGCAGATTTAGAAGATAGTGGAAAGAGCACTTTAGCTTGAGTAGACGGGCGTACATACTAGCTGGAGTGTATCCAGCTAACAGACTAACAAGATATGATAAAAAACAAAAGGGGGGAGAGGGGAACGGCATATGCTCCTCTGTTCAGTAACTGATTCATAAATGATATGTTTGGAACTAGAAATTACTGCCTAAACACTTTAATGTGTTGATCTCAGAATTGTGACAATAAAAGACATTTATCACAACCAATTGGTGTCAGATCTGAATTGTTTGCAAAATCTTGCACTGTTCAGCATTGTCAGGCTGAAAGGCATTTGCGATAGCCTGAGTAAAATCCTCATCCAGCTTCATATTCAGCCGCTGGATGGTGACCAGAGCCAAGAAACCAAACAATTCCCTATCCCCAGCCAGGAGCAAATGTGCATCCTGATGCCATGTGCTGGATCAGCACAGGTTAGGAATCAATTCTGGGACTTTCCTGATATTTATGCTGACATGTGCATTTATCTGAGCTATTTTTGGGGACCCCATAGCTCTAATAGAATGTTTTAAAACTCTGAGCTTATTCTACAACTTTCTATATTTTTTTAAAATACTGGTACATCTTTGTGAAGGAAGAGCATCTCAGTAAGAGAACAAAAGTTAAATGCTTTTGCTTGTTTAAAGAAACCATGAAATAAGATTTGCTTAATATTTATGTCCTCACACATATTTAACACATAGGACATCAGCTGGATAACTATTGTACCAAAGGTACGTATAAACTGAAAAGTCCCAAAGGATTATGAAGGAAGGAATCACTACATCCTGGCAGGTTTCAGATACTCCCTCTGGCCCAATCAGAGTCAGAGAGGAGGGGCTTCTGCTAATATAAATGTTGCCAAAGGCATGCTGCTTTTAGAGACAGATTCAGGCTGAGATTCTAGTCCTGTGCAAACTCCTCCACAAAACAACGAGCCATGATTGCGAAAACGTGTGCAGTGCTACTCCTGCTCCTTGGCACTCTGTGCATCAATCTGACACAGGGTAAGTGACTGCTGCTTTACCGGTGGGGGTGAAATAACTGTGTTTGTGTGACAAAAATAATTCTCTTTGTAACATGTATCTTTCTTTCTGTACAGTAAGGACTGAAATGCGCAGATGTGTGATAAGCTGAATGACAAGCTTTTAATATTTAAGTGCTTTCCAGAATAAACATTTATCTTATCTTTATGCTTGACAAAGACAATATGTTTTGGGACCATGCTTCATATATTTGAACTATAAATCATACAATTTGTGTTGATTCCCTGTAAATACAGCTCATGCAATATTCCCCTAAAAGTTCTGCTGTCAGAGCAAGGCTATGTTTTAATACACAACACTCTTTGAAAGCTAGTTGCTGTGCAGCAAAAGGAGCCTAGATATAAGCTGCTAACAGATCCTCCTTAAGTAATGTGCAAATATTGTCAATTTTGGGAATGATTGAGTTAATTCCTTATGGTTTGGCAGTTTACAACTGTAGTGGTTTGAGAAATGCCTGTCAGTTGCACGTACCATTTTAAAAATGTGACAACTGTTTTGGTAAAGTTTAAACCACCTGTAATATGTGTCCAATATGCTATTCCTGACTAAAAAAAAAACCTGCTTGACAGTGGTCATTATGTATTTGTGATATGATAGGATTAGTGATGCCAGTATCCAGTACAGTTTTTTGTGTTGTATAACTTCAATCTGGGCTGCTCATAATTGTTCAGCTGCAGTTGACTGAACTGGGTTCTGAATTACCAGCTGTTCTGGATTAAACTGCAATGTGTAGGTGGTGAGATTTTACTCACTTGATTCCAGTTGTTGGCCCACCTCATGCTGCTCCATCTAAACTGGCTCTGGCTCAAAATGATTTTAATCTGGCTTGTGTGTGTTTATTCCATTAACTGGCTTTCTGCTCTGCTGTACAGCATTGTGCATGAGTTGGGGGAACGCAGGATCAATGGAATTTATGCATGTGAGATATTAAGAATAACTTATAGCAGCGATTATAAAATGGTGGGAATAGGAACAAAGCGTTCACCAAAGGGGGGCAAATACACTTAGCAAATGATGACATTTTAACAAAATAAGATGTTTGTTCATCTTCAAGATAAACTGCTTTATTTCTAGTCCATCCCTTTCATGCATTGCTTTAGGGAGTAAGTACCAAAGAAACAATTTAGATCAAGTTAGAATCAAGTTCAATCTGTCTGTAATCAGACATATAGTAAAAATCTTTAATTGTGAATCTTGTCCAGTGATGACTAAAAAATCACCTAGTTCAGACCTTTTTTTAATAGTTGTTGGTAAAAGACAGTCACATGCTCCTAAATGTGCAAAATTATTATGTTTAGAAAATGCTGATTGGCTTTGAACTCTTGTCTCTACAGCTATTAACAATCATATAAATTTCTAGAGATGTGCCTGATTGCATTATAGTGTTAACATCAGGCTTGGGATCTGAATGAAGGTCTCCAAGAATTTCAGCTCTAATCAAATGTTCACAAAGAGCTAGGTTCAGGCACTGGCCATCAGGTAGCATAGACTGTTAACTAACATCCTCAAGAACTGAAGGGTTCAGAGTACTGGTCCAGGTTAACTGCACCTGTCTGTGCACAGAACACTCCTTTACTAGTGATTTCGGTGGGTGCATTGCAACGAGGGTCGATTGCGCATTCCAGTTAATGACTCACCTCTTTCTTTTATATCTCCATAGGGAAGCCAACTGCAATTCTGAACAGGTGTATGTGCAGAGGTGGAGCAACACAGATCAACGTGAAAAACATCAGGGGGCTGCAGGTTATCCCTGTCCCAAACTGCCCTCTACAACTCATGTGAGTGCAGGGCACCCGAAATACATTAATTTGCTGTGCATTACTGACTGATGGCTGAATAGTGCCTTTACTTTTTATGACTGAAGGCTATGTGACAGCATTAAGCCTTTGCCCATTTGTAACTGTCTCTTGGTTCCCTGAGGTGCTTGCCTTGTTAGATCGTCACACTTGGCTTAAAATTGCCTAGAACTTTTTAGAGATGGTGAAACGTTTTCAACAAGAATGATTTCCTCAGCTAACAATGAGTAGCCTTGTTCAGTCAGTGGTGGGTTAACACAGTAGGGGGAACAGAGAGTCTACATGAAAAAGGGTGCAAAAGGAAGTGAAAACAAACTGAAATGTAGTCTCTGAACCTACCATAATATCCATTACAGAATTACACTGTATATCTAGTTAAAGAATCTAAAATCTGCCTGAATCGCATAGAAAGCGGTGACCTACATTTAGTTTTCCCACAGACTTAACTCTGTTTTGCCTTCAGAGTGTTTGTGCCCATTTTCTAAAGTTTATTGCCTAAGTAATTGTTCTAATTCGGTTAAAATACACAGGATGCCTGCCAAAGTCTGATGTCTGTGTTACTCGCCACAAATATTTTGCACTTGTGCAGATCCCTTTTATTAACAGGCTTCATTTGAACAGCAATAACTTGAAAGGAACATTCGTTCTATAATGTTTTGCTCTGTTTCAATGCGCTAATGGTGCGATGGCAAGAAAGCTGAGAGTGAGATGTCAAATGATCAGTGAACGAATGACTATCTGAAGGCTGATTGCAGTACCTTCACGGTTTCTCAATTTAAAGCAGTGTAGGTTAGCAGTAATTTAGTCCGTGTGTCAGCTCTAATAAGAGTTAGCGACATTTATGTAAATTTACTGATGTTGGCAAGTTTTTCTTTGGTGATTTAAACTTGCAGTGAATGTGATTTAACTGTGCATTTAAACTTCCAAGAGTTGAGAAACTAGCTGTCTTTTTCTGATACGGATTTGCATTTTCCAATTCTTTCAATCAATATTTTGATAATTCCCTTAAAATAATAGCTATTACAGGAAGAAAAAAAAAAATCTGTTTCTAGCAGGTGCAAAGAGAATGTTGAGACCTGTAATGAAGACAAATGCTTGTATCTTCATGTGATTGAAGGATTTCTTTTTAAAAATTGTGCACTTTGATTGCATTACAGAGCCACATTGAAGACTGGAAGGAAGATTTGCCTGCATTCCAAATTTTTGTACCTTTGGGAAAGAAAGCTAAATAGGTAAGAGCACAAATTTTATAAACTAAGAATTATACGATAAATAAAGCAAGCTCCAAAGAAACTAATTCTGTTTAAAATCAATTGCAAGAGAAAGACTTATATTTATATAGTGCCTTTCACAACTGCTGGCCGTCCAAAAGCATTTTAAACCCAGTTGAGTCACCTTGAAATATAGTCAGTGTTGTAATGTAGGAAATGTGGCAGCCAATTTGCGCACAGCAAGCTTCCACACTGCGATAACGAGCAGATACTTTGTTTTACTGACATTGGTTGAGGGATAAATATTGGCTGGAACACAGGGAGAAACCCCCCTTCCTCTTTAAAATTGTGTGTTGGATCACCCACCTGAGAAGGAAGGCAGGGCTTCAGCTTAATTTTGCATCTGAAAGACAATAGAGCACTCCCTCAGTACTGCACTGGTGTGCCAGCTCGGATCTTGGTCTCTGAAGTGTGACTTGAACCCACAAATTTCTGACTTTGAGAGTTTTTTGAATATAAGTGTATTCTAAGGCTGCGTTCAACGAACACCCGAAGTGAGAATTGGATAAGTACTTGAAGAAAAATATTAACGGGCATGGAAAAGAAGAGGGAAATGGGTTTAGAGCAAAAGGGCTTGGCTGGAGAGCTAGCACAGGTGTAATGGGCCAAATGTCTTATTTCTCTTCTGGAAGTTTAATGATCCCTGTGGCAACATGATTTGAAATAAATGTGAACATTCAATTTAAAAAAAAAAAATTATATTACTGAATATTTTATTGAGTTGATAATGTTCTGTAGGAAACATCTAGCTTTACATAATTTTTGGTATAAAACAAAGTCTGTGGTAGATACAACTGACATCCCTCCTGCATGACTATTGCAATCTATACACTTACCTCATTTGACTTTGCCTTTAACAGCCTTTCATTAGAAACATATTCAGCTCAAATATTCCACTTGCTGGATAATTATAGATCTCACTGCTGATGGATTCTTTCATCTTCCCCGTCATTGCCGAGTCAAGCCAATACAATATTTTTGGAGTTTGCACTTCAATAAACTGAGAGCCTAGAAGGTATAAATAATCTATCTTGACAGGGTTAAGGCAGTATTTAGGTAGTGTTACCTCCCTTTGCTACTGCGAGTGCTACTTTAAAAGGGTAAAATCATGCAGTGGTAGTTCAGCTGACCAGCACTGCCACCTATTCATGAACCATCCTAGTAGTGAGCATGAGGGGCAAAGCAAAAGCTTTTCACAACCATTTAAAAAAAAAAATGTATTACAGGCTGGTTACAAGTCTGTGCAACACTAATGGGAACATCTGTTATTAATTGTGAAATCCAATCCAAGGTCTGGCATTTCCCTGTGAACAAGGCCAAACCTTTAATCGTTAGTAATCTGAAGAAAAATGTTTCAGCTATCGCCATTTTCCTCTGCTTCCTACTCTGAAAGAATCCCTCCCTTTTTTTTCCAGGGGGCAGTGATTCCCTGGTACCTCTCCATAATTCACATGAGCTCTGCCTGTAAGTTCTAAGGCTATTCCACTGGGAAATGCTTGTACCTTGGCTTAACCCTGGTTTCACCAGGCATTATGCATCGTTTGGGTTGCTCTGTACTAATCAGGAGTGGGAACCCTGGCCGATGTTTCTTCCCTTCCATAGCCAAAGACATTCCTGGTCAATTATAGTAACCCTAGTGCAGCCTCAGCTGAGTTCAGGAAACTGAGCACCAACTGGGCATTTGAACCTACAACCTGTCTAATCTTAGCTTAGCTTAAGCTTAGATGCATCTCTGAGACTTTGGGATAACTTAAGGTTGTAATACTTCACCAGCATGAGGTAGTTAGTGGAATTTGGAGCTAACATACAATGACCCAGACTTAAAACACTCTGTTGATAAATGCCAGGCATTGATGAAATACACCTCATGGCCCTCTGGTTAGTGAAGAAAGTACACAGGACACTTTTGCTGTAGTATACCCTTGACTACAACCTGTTTTTACATAAACCCCAAAGGGCAGTTTTATTGAAGGGTTATTTTATACTGATGTAGAGCACTCTCAACTCTGCACAAAACGCAAACATTTTCATTTCAACTGACAACACCACTGTTTATTTTACAGACAAGCCAAGAACTAAATGCGAGGGAAGAATGAAGCCAGCTGGCTGTCCCCGTCCAGATACTGCGTATGAGTGCACACTCACACTAAAGATGCTATGTGCACATCTTATGTTATTGTTTCTTCGCCATGCCTGCCTCGATTGCTTTGCTAGCCACCACACCTCATTCTCTCAGCCTATTACATGCTGAATCTAGTTAACTGTAGTGTGGTGCACACATGCGCTTGTCAGCAGTGCTGTTGATTTTTCATTTAAAAAAAAAAAATGAACACCTCCGGGTATATTTTACCATATACTTACTGCCAACTGACTCCAAGGCAGGCTCTCGGTGTTAGAAAAATTGACGAGCAAAAATGTGATGGAACGAAAGCAGCTACTGGGCAATATTATTTTACAACAGTACCCTTAGCACTTTTTAAAAGTCATTGGAGAGTCAAGTTTTCCTTTGACGATAAATGGCTTAATCGCGTCCCAATTAATGTCCCGATGATGAAATCGAAAATGGAAGTGCGTGATTTCTATGGATATCATTTCATTTAAAGGTCCTAAGTCACAAAGGTAGATAAAATTCATTGATGAAGAGTCATATGGACTTAAAACGTTAATTTTGTCTTTCACTCCAGATGCTGACAGACATGCTGAGCTTTTCCAGCAATTTTTGGTTTGTTTCAGATTTCCAGCATCCGCAGTATTTTACTTATATCTTAGATAAGATTTGCCCTTTATTTTAGGTAGAAATCTGACATGTTGTGCAACTTATTGGCAGCTTCCAGTGGCAAGAGTAAGTGCTATAACAGTATACCAGCAGGCTGAGCAGTACATTTAGACTCAGGACGTAACATTTTGATACTGTCAGGAATTAAGTCGGCCATCCAATAACTTGATCCCATCCTCCTCCATTGTGCAGTGGACCTCAGCAGCCCAAGAGGATGGGGGTATGATGGAGGGCTTTTGCCCAGTGTCACCTTTTGCTTATCTGCTCGTCTATGCATGAGGATGGCCCATGCTGACTGGCCTCCCAGCTTCCTCTCTCTGGAGAAGTGTCTGGTCTTTCCCTGGTGTCTCCCAATGATGCAGTATGGCTCAGGTTTAGGGACTCACCACCTGGGAAATCGTTTAACTTCCACTCCACAGCATGAGCTGGTTCAAATGCTCCAGAGCAATGGGCGAGTTATCCTGGATCAGCCTTACCTGTCTAAACAGCAGCATCCAGGATTTGATCTCTTTTAAACAATCCCTCTGGCTGGAGGAGCTTTTTGGAGTGGCAGACTGAGAGGATCCTACTATCAGTCATTTAAAAAATGGCTGTAATCTCCCTGACCTTTAGTCAGTAATACTGAACCACCATTGGTTAAATACCTTTGTAAAGCATTAAGGCTGGCGGATGAAAACTATTCTTTAAATTTGCTAATGGTGTTCAAAGCTGCCACCAGAGTATATTGTAAGCTCATTAATAGATTTTTTTTTTGTACATAGCACTAACCCTAACCATGGTGGTTTACTAACCATTGCTTCTTTCATGAGCGAGATGGTTTTTGAAAACAATTTCAAAGTGACTATCTAGCAGAAATCCAACTTTAGACTTCTAATGTTCCGAAACGAGGTTGTCATGAGGAAGTACTGATGTCTGTATTTTGGCAAGTGTCTGTTTTTGTCATTTCCCACAAAATGTGAAAATTTAACAAGAAGCTGTCTTCACGGAAAAACATTCGGCAACATATTCTTCTTGGAAAGGCAGCAATCCCGTCAAATGTTTGTCCCTGTCCTGTTGCGCGCATGTGATGTGTAGCGACTGATGTATGTCATTTCACTGTATATTTCAAGATGAGATGTTATTACCTCTTTTAAAAGGAAGTTCAATGTAATTGAAACTATCACGTTTGACTTGTTGAAATACACTATTGACTACTTTGTTTTATACTGTTTCTTTGTAACATTTTAAGAGGCCTTTTTTTTAACAGAATAAACTTTGTTAAAATTTCAAAAGTTTTACTGTCTTTTATTTCAGCACTGGGAGCAAAACTTTATTTTTCATCATCCACTGTGAAGCTTATTTTTGCAGTTAGAAAGATTAAATTTACCAGCAATGCAATGTCAGTTGAAACTCTCGCAATGGGAAATTCATTGGGGGAGGCAATGGTGTAATGGTGTTGTCACGGAGCCTGTATTCCAGAGACCGCCCGGGTAATGCTCTGGGGTCCTGGGTTTGACTCCCACCATGGCAGGATGATGGAATTTGAATTCCAACTGGAATTAAAAGTCTGGTTATGGCGACCATGAAACCGTTGTCGACTGTGAAAACCCATCTGGCTTACGGGAGGAAATTTATCATCCTTAACTGGTCCAGACCCACCGCATCAATGTGGTTGACTCTTAACTGCCCTCATTCAAGGGCAATTAGGGATGGGCAATAAATGCTTGCCTAGCCAGCAGTGCCCACATCCCTTGAACAAATGACAAAATATGAAAATCAGATTACTGAGACAGCAAGTTGAGCTACTATTTCAATGGCTTCTGTTGATCCTTATTCTAAAAGTTTTTTAATATGGAAACCTCTACATTTTCATTATTTTATGCATTACATAATGCATGCGTCGACCTCCTGTGATGTTGGCCGTAGATAATCAAGGCTGAATGTAATCTTCATGTGAAGAGGGTTTAAAGCCTGAAAATAACTAGACCAGGATGCACAGACAAGGGCTAAATTCTGACTTTCATTAATTGATTATTACTTCTAGCTAAACAGCAAAACCTGTGACAATTTGGGAAGCCAGAGAAGTGGAGCTGTTTGAAGCATAAGAGCTTTTTTGCAGTACAGGCTAATTAGCTGGAAGATGTAAAACTGAGGAGTAGCTGTGCCTGTACTTGGCAGGTGGCTGCATTTTGTTTTTATTCATTCACAGGATGTGGCCATTGCTGGCAAGGCTGGTATTTATGGTCCATCCTTAATTGCCCTTGGGAAGGTGGCACCTCTTGAACACTGCAGTCCATGTGGCGATGATGCTCCCACAGTAGTTGGGGTGGTTTGATATAATGGAAGGGCTTTCTAGGTCATTTCAGAGAAAGTTAAGAGTCAACCTCACTGTTGTGGGCCAGGAGTCACATATAAACCAGACTGGATTAGCATGGCAGATTCCCTTACCTAAAGGATGTAGTGAACCAAAAGGATTTTTACAACAATTCAGTAGTTACACTGTCACCAATATTGAGTCTAGCTTTTCATGCCAAATTCATTTAATTTACTTCCTCATGGTAGGATTTGAACTTGTGCCTCCAGATCATTAGCCCAGTAACATATAATCACTACGCTACCTTTACAGCATAGCAAGTTAATGTAGGCTGTTCCCATAATAAATATGGACATGGGGATTTATAATGGCACAAGTTATCATGGGAAGCATGTCAAGAAATGCAATTTTTCAATGTTATAGATGTAACAGTGTTCTTGCATCAATCAGTTGCATGTTGCTTGCTTAGTCCGAAAGCAGAATGTGATAAACCATTTCTCAGCAAGCAATGGGGGGAAAAAAAGCTATTGCAGTGAAAGATTTATTTTTATTCTGATTTAAGATCGTTCGGCTTGAATGACTTCCCTGAAGCAAACCGTATGATATCGAGGTGAAACTGAGTGATTATCCCTCACTCTTATTGTAGTTGCTTAGTGCTGTGATCAAAACTCCAGAATTAAAAAGAAAATAAATGACACTGCCAAATAACAGTTATAACAATCTAAAAGCTGCATTGCGTTCTGTTTTCCTATTCTGTTTCCGTTTTGAATTCTTCAGAGAGTCATTGTTGATCATTATCACAATCAAAGCTCTAAAACTTCAGAAGGAAATTGACCTGTTGGGATCAAATGGCTAAAAGGTCTCACAATCAGCCTTGAGAGAAAAGGCTGGAATCTGGAAACCAAAGGTGTGTATGTTTCAGAACCTCATTCCAGCTGAAAACGATATGAATTCTGACAAGTCTGTCGAGTACATGAGTGAAAAGCAAAAATGCAGCACATTGGGCTAGAGAGGGGAATTGCTCACATTATTGTTTGATGCAGTTTGTATAAAGAAATTTAAAATGATCCTGCATGTTGGAAAGATGCTACATTATGAATGTGCATTTGGAGAGCGGGGAAAGAACACAGATGCCAAAAAACAGTTTTACAGATGCATAATAAGCCAATATAAAGTTGCTGTTGATAGGCTGACACCATGGTGTGTGAGAACCATCTTTATCTTACATGATCCAATCCATTTCAATCAGGAAGAAAGACTTACATTGTTATAGCACCTTTCACAACCTCAGAACTTCCCAAAATGTTTTACAACCAATGAAGTACTTTTTAAAGTGTAGCCACTATTGTAATTTTTTTTAAAATTCATTCACGGGCTGTGGGCATCACTGGCTGGGCCAGCATTTATTGCCCATCCCTAATTGCCCTTGAGAAGGTGATGGTGAGCCGCCTTCTTGAACCGCTGCAGTCCATGTGGTATAGGTACACCCACAGTGCTGTTAGGGAGGGAGTTCCAAGATTTTGACCCAGAACAGTGAAGGAACGGCGATATATTAGATATAAGTTAGATGGGCCGGTCCATTAATTAGTTTAATGACTTTTTCAATGGTCTCAATTGGCCATTGACAGGTCGGTGGGCGCACAGCTGATTCTGCTGAGCCCCCCACCTTCTTGAAAATTGAAATGGGGCGCAGTGACACCAACATCATCCCACATCATTTTATGTGTTGGTGAGGGGGCTCCCCCTACCCCTGCCCCCCCCACCCGCTCAGTGATTGGGAAATCCTGGCCTGTAAGTTCTGACACTAGAAACATTTGGTGGATATTTACGCTCCTGACCTACTTTCTTGCTAAACATTTGCCATGGACAGGGTCATGAGTGGACATTAATAGAACAAGTCCATTTCTTCTCTTCAATCTCCATTTGATAAAAGACTATCCTAGAAAACGGGGCTAAATTGGAATTTTATGATTAATTTCTCTGACTGTAGATTTTCACAATTAAACAAAGTTAATATATTTTTTATTTGACCATGGGATGTGGGCTTTGTTGGCTGGGCCAGCATTTATTGCCCATCCCTAGTTGCCCTTGAGGAGGTGTTGGTGAGCTGCCTTCTTGAATCGTTGCAGTCCCTGTGGTGTAGGTACACCCACAGTGCTGTTAGGGAGGGAGTTCCAGGATTTTCACCCAGCGACAGTGAAGGAATGGCAATATATTTCCAAGTTGCAATTTGCAGGTGGTGTTGTTCCCATGCACTTGCTGCCCTTGTTTTTGTAGGTCAGGCTTGTCCAACACATGGCCCACGAGCCAGATTGTGGCCCCTAAGCCATTATATGTGGCCCCTGGAGCCATTGTTCAAAATGCCAGTCAGACAGATAAGTGAAGTTAAAGATTCTACAAGGGGCTGCTCCAATCACAGGCCATTCCTCTCCAATGTTTGCTGCTGCTAAGGGCACAAATGAGCCAGGAGAGAAAGAGGCTGTGATTGGAGGATCAGTGGTGAGTGTTGCTGAGAAAAGAGACATGCCAAAAATTTTTGTCTTGCACTCATCAGGACACTTCACAAGAATACCAATATAAGGGGAAAACTACACTTTATACTGTATGAGGACAGAGTGCTGATTGGTTGGCAAGTGGACCCTGATTGGTGGAGGCATTGCCATGGGGAATGCACCAATTGATTGTGACTGCCCCAATTGATTGTGACTGCCAGTTAACTGCCAGTGATTATGCTGGGGATAAACAGGGATTTATGGAGAGTGGGGGGGTGTGTTGGTTGGTGGGGAATGAGAGTCTGCTGGGGCCATGATGGAAGGAGAGAGAGAGAGAAAGTCTATGGGCCCATGGGAGAGGGTGAGGCCGTCTGGGCTACGGGGGAAGGAAAGGTTTGGGGTTCATGGGGGGAGGAGAGGCTGTGGAGCTACAGGCAAAAAAGTGAGAGAGAGAGAGAGAGGCTGCAGGACCATGGCAATGAGACTCTGGCTGCAAGGCCCAGTGGAGAGATGCTACAGAGCCCAATTAACGTCCAGCGAGCGTGAAGCACGTGCTGATAAGTTCAGCGCTGCCGGGGTGGGGGGGAGAAGAGGGCGGGTGATGAGGTCACTGTGGATGTGAGTAAGTGCTGCAAGAGATCTCCCTGAAGAGAGGCAGCTTTCTCAGGGAGCAGCAGACATGCAAATGACGAAACAAAGGTATAAAAAGCTGCAAGAAAATGTCCTTGCATCACAATCAAGCACCTGAAAACATACCTCATAAAAATGCTGTTCACAGATATTGATTTTTATTTTCTTTCATTATGGAGATTTCATCCCACCCTCGGGTGAGCTTTGATGAAAAGTGTAAATGCCGCCTGGCCGATTCACCCGTCTACCGTAGGGTTGGATGGACCATAAAGAATCGGAGGCAGTTACGCCGTTAATGGGCTTAATTACCCAACTAACTATTGATAGGCGTTTTTCCAATGTTTGCACGTGCCCGCTGAGCGCAATATTACGTGGGACGTTCACCTGACCTCATCTTCAGCGATTTTATCCCCGATCGGGTCGGGCGGGTAACGGCCTGGGGAATGTAAAATTCTGCCCCATTATTATGAGAGAGAGAGGGAGAGAGTGAGTGAGTGAGTGTGAGAGAGAGAGAGAATGAGTCTGTGTGTGAGAGAGAGAGAGGGTGAGTGTGTGTGTGAGAGAGAGAATGAGTCTGTGTGTGAGAGAGAGAGGGTGAGTGTGTGTGTGAGAGAGAGAGGGTGAGTGTGTGTGTGTGAGAGAGAGAATGAGTCTGTGTGTGAGAGAGAGAGGGTGAGTGTGTGTGTGAGAGAGAGAGAATGAGTCTGTGTGTGTGAGAGAGAGAATGAGTCTGTGTGTGAGAGAGAGAGGGTGTGTGTGTGAGAGAGAGAGAATGAGTCTGTGTGTGTGAGAGAGAGAGGGTGAGTGTATGTGTGAGAGAGAGAGAATGAGTCTGTGTGTGTGAGAGAGAGAGGGTGAGTGTGTGTGTGAGAGAGAGAGAGAATGAGTCTGTGTGTGAGAGAGAGAGAGAGGGTGAGTGTGTGTGTGAGAGAGAGAGGGAGAGAATGAGTCTGTGTGTGAGAGAGAGAGGGTGAGTGTGTGTGTGAGAGAGGGAGAGAATGAGTCTGTGTGTGTGAGAGAGAGAGGGTGAGTGTGTGTGTGAGAGAGAGAGAATGAGTCTGTGTGTGAGAGAGAGAGGGTGAGTGTGTGTGTGAGAGAGAGAGAATGAGTCTGTGTGTGTGAGAGAGGGTGAGTGTGTGTGTGAGAGAGAGAGAGAATGAGTCTGTGTGTGAGAGAGAGAGGGTGAGTGTGTGTGTGAGAGAGGGAGAGAATGAGTCTGTGTGTGTGAGAGAGGGTGAGTGTGTGTGTAAGAGGGAGAGAATGAGTCTGTGTGTGAGAGAGAGAGGGTGAGTCTGTGTGTGAGAGAGGGAGAGAATGAGTGTGTGTGTGAGAGAGAGAGGGAGAGAATGAGTCTGTGTGTGAGAGAGAGAGGGTGAGTCTGTGTGTGAGAGAGAGGGTGAGTGTGTGTGTGCGAGAGAGAGGATGAGTCTGTGTGTGAGAGAGAGGGTGAGTGTGTGTGTGAGAGAGAGGGTGAGTGTATGTGAGAGGGTGAGTGTGTGTGTGAGAGAGAGAGAGAATGAGTCTGTGTGTGAGAGAGAGAGAGAGGGTGAGTGTGTGTGTGAGAGAGAGAGGGAGAGAATGAGTCTGTGTGTGAGAGAGAGAGGGTGAGTGTGTGTGTGAGAGAGGGAGAGAATGAGTCTGTGTGTGTGAGAGAGAGAGGGTGAGTGTGTGTGTGAGAGAGAGAGAATGAGTCTGTGTGTGTGAGAGAGAGGGTGAGTGTGTGTGTGAGAGAGAGAGAGAATGAGTCTGTGTGTGAGAGAGAGAGGGTGAGTGTGTGTGTGAGAGAGGCAGAGAATGAGTCTGTGTGTGTGAGAGAGGGTGAGTGTGTGTGTAAGAGGGAGAGAATAAGTCTGTGTGTGAGAGAGAGAGGGTGAGTGTGTGTGTGAGAGAGGGAGAGAATGAGTGAGAGAGAGAATGAGTCTGTGTGTGAGAGAGAGAGAGAGGGTGAGTGTGTGTGTGAGAGATGGTGAGTGTGTGTGTGAGAGAGATGGTGAGTGTGTATGTGAGAGAGAAAGGGTGAGTCTGTGTGTGAGAGAGAGAGTGAGTGTGTGTGTGCGAGAGAGAGGATGAGTCTGTGTGTGAGAGAGAGGGTGAGTGTGTGTGTGAGAGAGAGTGAGTGTGTGTGTGAGAGAGAGAGGGTGAGTGTGTGTGAGAGAGAGAGTGAGTGTGTGTGTGAGAGAGAGGGTGAGTGTGTGTGTGAGAGAGAGAGGGTGAGTGTGTGTGAGAGAGAGAGTGAGTGTGTGTGTGAGAGAGAGGGTGAGTGTGTGTGTGAGAGAGAGGGTGAGCGTGTGTGTGAGAGAGAGTCTGTGTGTGAAAGAGAGAGTGAGTCTGTGTGAGAGATGGTGAGCGTGTGTGTGAGAGAGAGAGTGAGTGTGGGTGTGAGAGAGAGAATGAGTCTGTGTGTGAGAGAGAGTGAGTGTGTGAGAGAGTCTGCATGTGAGAGAGAGAGAGTGAGTGTGTGTGTGTGAGAGAGAGAGAGTGTGAGTCTGTGTGAGAGAGAGAGTGAGTGTGTGAGAGAGTCTGCGTGTGAGAGAGAGAGTGAGTGTGTGTGTGTGAGAGAGAGAGAGACTGTGAGTCTGTGTGTGAGAGAAAGTGAGCGTGTGTGTGTGAGAGAGAGACTGTGAGTCTGTGTGTGAGAGCAAGAATGTGAGTCTGTATGTGTGAGAAAGAGTGAGTGTGTGTGTGAGAGAGAAAGAGAGAGGGGGTGTGTGTGTGTGTGTGTGAGAGAGAGAGAAAGAGACCATTCGTGTGCATCTGGTTCACTCCCAGTCTCAGAATTTTCACTCATCCTCATCCCCCCCTCACCAACAAATGTTCACATCCACTCACACAGTGTGTGAGGGTGAGTGATTGAGCATCCTGAGACCAGGAGTGAGCTGGACACACACACACTCTGACCCTTACACTCTCACAGTCATCTCTATTAATTACTCTTTTTTAAATCATCAATTTATTGCTCTGATGTTGCCTTATTTTTGCTCAACAGGTTGCTTCTTTTCTTCAGACTCAACTTTTTTTGAAATTCGTATATCATTCCAAAATTTGTCCCTTGAGCGAGAAGAAAATGGAAATGTGAACCCCCCCCCACGCACACCCCCCCACCCACCCGGTTGCCTACAATGCAAAAATATTGGACAAGCTTGATCTAGGTGGTAAAGGTCATGGGTTTGGAAGATACGACACTTTTGAAAAGGACGCTGTTGCTGTGAAAAGTGTTAGCAATCTCGTTTTTGTTTGTCATAAGATACCTGGTGTGATGAAAATATCATGTTGCATTGTTTGTGTGTGATCCCAATGTGAAAAAATAATATATGGCCTTTCTAATTAGTTTGACAAAAAACAAGTTGCCAATGATTTGTTTTGGATTGCTCCCTGCCCCTCTTATATATAATTCAAGGTAAAAGCACACTTACAGGGTGTCAGATTTAAACAGGAGCTTTAATGTTGTACTTAATCCGCTTTGCTCTTTTAAATCAACAGGTTGTCACTGGAATCTTCATAATTTCTGAGTGATGGTTTGATTAGAGCTGGCAGGCTCACAGGAATCACCACATCTATCAGTAACGCACAGCAATCTTAAATAAAGCGTTGAAATTTAGGAACCCTTCTCTGTTTCCCAACGAGATGTCTTTCATGCCAAAATAGCTGTCTGAGAAGATCACCATCGCTCTGCTCCGGATCTGCGGGTGGCTAGTGAACTGCCTGCTTTGATAGCTCCCCTCCTACACAGCCATCATTTAATGCTGAGTTACTTTGCTTTGCAGCTGATATTGTGCAATGTAGCAATTTTTCTATCCTGATTACCGATGTTACTCTTTTTTGTAACAGCTTGTAATGTTGAGCAACCTTATCTCAGTCAGCACCGCAGGTGCCTCAGCATCTTAGGGATGGATAAGGTTCTATTCTTAAATGCTGCGCTGTGACCATTACTGGATGAGCAGGATTTGAAGATTCCAAGGAAGGTCTGTGATAACTACGACTGATACCATAAAATTCGCTGCCTTTTATTGACATGGAGATAAAAATCACCCCAATATTTCAGTGCGTGAGGGGCCAATCCATGAAACTGACCCCTTAAAGAAACGGTAGATGCAATCGGGTGTAAAATTGCACGAGATGATGTCATCGCGCACTTATGCAATATTTCGCTCGGCAGGTGTGCGTAAAAGTCGGAAGCGCACCCACTGACAATTAAGCGGGCAATTAAGCCCATTAACAGCTCAATTGTCTGTGGTTTTCTTTGTGGCCCATCCAACCTTACGGTTGGTGGACTGGGTGAATCGACCAGGCGGCCTTTACATTTTTCATCAAACCTCAGCCAAGAGCGGGATGAGATCTCCCTGAGGAAACCAAATAACAAGAAATATCTGGGGACGGCATTTTTATAAGGTATATTTTCAGCTGCTTAATTGTGATGCAAGGACATTTTTTTGCGGCTTTTTAGAGCTTCATTTCATTATTTGCAGGTCAGCAGCTCCCTAAGGCAGCTGTCTGCCTTCAGGGAGCTCTTTTGCAGGGCTAACCCACACCCACAGTCATCGTCCGCCTTCACCCCGGCTGCGTTGAGCTTTACAGCGAGTGTTTCACGCCGGCTGGCCATTAGTTGGCCAGCCAGTGTGAAACCGCGGTTGGGGGCTGATTGTGGCCAGGGTCCTGTTTCCTGGCTGCTCCTGGGCTCACCAATCACACGCACCCGACAAGGGGAAAATTCAGGCCCTTGTCTGCTTGAAGATCTGTGACCTACAGGACTACGAACCTAATGCAGGAAGATGGGGTTAAATTGGGGAGCTCTTTGTCAATCTGCATGGAAACAATGGGCCAAATGGCCTCCTTCCGTGCTGTAAATTTTCTGTGATTTCTCTGATTTTGGAATAAAGTGAGTAAATTAACACATTACTTGTGTTAAATGTAGCATGCTTGGGAGGAAAAGGGTAACTTTAGATCCGAACATACGAACAAAGAGCAGCAGTCGGCTTTTCAGCTGCCATTTAATACGAGCGTGGCTGATGTGATACAAACCTGAAATCTGCATCCCACCTACCCCCATCACCCTTTTGCTTACAGAGAATCTACCCACCTCTGTCTTAAAAATATTCAAAGACTCTGCTTCTTCTACCTTTCCAGGAAGAGAGTTCCAAAGACTCACAACCGTCTGAGTGAAAAAATTTTGTCCCAGATCTGTTTTAAATGGGTGGCTCCTGATTTTTAAACAGTGGCCCCCTAGCCCTAGATTCTCCCAGAAGAGGAAACATCCTCTCCAAATCCACCCTGTCAAGTCAGCTCAGGGTCTTATATGTTTCAATCTATAGTTCCCAAAGGTTTCCCCCACTTGGGGGCTCCTTCACCTCATGTCTGGGTTTGTTCTGGGCTAATTGAGAGAGATTAATTGCTATGATTAGTCAACAACTTAATTGCTGTATCATGTGACTATTGTGGCAGGAAAATTATTGGATCTTGATCTTTTATTGTCTGAAAATTCCAACTTCACTAATGGAAGTTTTAAATGCTTTAATGTTAAATTTTGCAGTCATTTCTTATACCGTGGTGAAAAAAAATCTGGGTAATCCATCATGTCATTGCACACAATTCAATTTGCAATATGAATCACAGAGGATAGTGCTCCTTTAGTCAAAAATAAGTCTAACTTACCATTTTATGTATACTTAATGCTTCATTTAAGGTGAATCTGATATTATGTGGGACCTACTCAAAGCTATGTTGTTAAACAAGAATACATAATTAAAACTGAAGCATAATATGCAGAGGTGTACGCTAAAGAAAAAAAACAAAATACTGAAAAGAAATAGATCAAGCCTTAAATTTTGTTCTGTTTTTTAAAAAAAAGACGTCCTTAAGTTTTTAGACCTTTTAATGCCAAGATATAAGGTTTTCGAGCTCTACTGGGAAAGCTGGTTAAACATTCCTAGAACTTCCTACACTTCCTGAACAAACACCACAACATGATCATCGCCATGCTGTGTTATTAAGCCATTTTCTTTACGCATAGCCTAGAAGTTCAAAAGTTTGAAAAATTCATTCCTCACTGCACTGGTAAATAACTTGTAACAAATAATCATACATAGAACTCAATCAAATGAACAAACATAGAAAATATTTTGAATGAAAAATGGACTGGAAACTTTTACTGTTCAGCTCTGCAGCCAACTAATTTTTAATCTTCATCTTGATTGAAGGGATCCCTTCAGATTTTATCTTTTATTTATCACAATTAAGATTTAACAAACCAGCTGCCCAAATTCTCCTATCACTTGTAAGCTCTTGGTGTAATTAATGAGCATTGAACTGCCCTTGATGGTATTGAGAAAGTCTAAAGAAATTAGCTGAAACTTGGCACAAAGAGCAAAAACACACTCAAACACTCACAGTACAGGAAATTGAAAACAGTAAAATAAAAGTTCAATCTTAACTTCATGTAACAATAAAATCAAGAATGAATATATATCAGGAAAATACAGTGAAGCTTTGTAAAAGTCTGCTGGTTTTTCAATGCCATTGTAAATCTTATATGTCGCTGCTACTATGTTCTTCAGGATGTATTGGAAATCGAGGGCCCTGACTAAGCCAGGCATCATGCCTACTGGGAATTTTGGCATGAGGCATGAAAGTTTTGAGATCTTTTTTCATAACATTTATCAATATAAGATTGAAGCTTTCTTAATGGATCAGTTGATAAAAAATATGGTGTAACTAAGCCAGGCAGTCCAGAATGATCCCCAATTCAGTTCCCTGTTGGTGCTGACTTGATGGATCTCACTTGATAGATGGGTACGGATGGTGTCACAGGTGCCTGGTGGGAAAATTCAGCCAAAGTTCCTGCTTCTAATTGCTATCCAATACAACTGCGAGGGAGTAGCTGCATGTGAATGCTGGGCCAATGGGGTTCGTCCGGTGGTGGGGGCCGGGGTGGTGAGGAAAGGATTGGACTTGCCTGTGTTGCTCGCCATGGTTGCATAATTTACCAATGCTCAGGAATATGGGTGTCACTTGTAGGTAACAGAGGGTGTCCAGCAGATGTGGAACGGTCCCCCTACAAACGAACTGGGAGAAACTGGTCTTTGTGACCCCACAAAATGTGTGATAACTAATAGGAGTCTTTCACGGGTGTCATCGGACAAGGTGTGAAAGTGAGTCACCAATTCACTATTGTTAGACTTGTGCAACAATCAATGGCTGATTTCAGCCTCCTTATGTCTAGGGGAGGGAACAGACTGACAAGCAAAATTCTACGAGAGTTGTTTAAAGAAAATTTAGTCAAATATTTCTTGGGATTGCTGCAAGGTAAATGATGGAATCCGTACCATATTTGTTTTGACTGAACAGCTAAATGTATATCGGAAAAGTCTCCTGGGAGGCAAGTGAAAATATCGAGACAATTGAAACCAGTTCATAATCATAGTTTCAAAATGATCGCGAGACATACATTTTGTCTGGTTTTAGTGCAGTATTTCGCCACACATGTACATAATTTATAACACATGGCTATTGGGGGACTGCTTTTCTCCTGACACATTCATATGCAACCAATTGCTGAAGGCAATGGTGCAAAGGGGAAGACCAAGGGTTAGACCCACTGCCCACTTGACGATGAGGCCATTTGTCTTCCCACGGCCATTTGCTTGGACAATCTCCCAGAGAATTACAGCAATTATATTGTCTTATCAGTATGATATTATAGTGCCCTCCTCTTTATTTGTGACAAGTTCACACTTACGACAATCCCTGAGTGGAAACAGACACCAATAAAAGTCATTATTAGCATGGTATCACTTTCCAACAATTTATTTTCATAAGACTCTTAAACATTAATGGCTTACAATGGAAGCATCTTAATAGGAACATTTCATAGTTAGCAAAATATTTCCTTTAATTGCTCCTTTTCAATGAATTATCCATATTAAAGGGACTGTCACTGGGGAGAGAAACCACCAGAGCAACTATATTATTTAATTACGATGAGAGCCCATAAAAGTTGAGATGCTCTTGCACAGTTTGGCTCAGCATGACATTGCTTTTGACAAAGCAAGCACAAAAGGTTCCCCTGAACCCTGGTGTGTCCAGAGGCTAAAACAGTAACTTACACCAAACAGCAACCGTGTATTAAATAAATAGTGTGTAAAACCTAATCCCAGGGGGAGATGGCAGGCCCATGCAGAATGGTTGATAAGCTAACAATAATGGCCTGTGCAAAGACAAGTAGCAGTAATGATATCAACCAAAAAAGCAATCAATTAATGGAAATAGGGTTTTCAATTCGAGGTTGGAAACCCAACACGCAGATAATTTCTGAGACCCAACACCACACCCCATCTGCATCTCTCACGCAATGCCATTTTAGAATATAAATGTCCTAATTGGGCCAGAGATGATCTCGGCGCTCAATTAGAGCTGCTGAGCATTTCCAGGAGGTGAGAGCTGCCTGCAGAGCCCAAGCAGCAAAGGCAGGTGGGAGCCATTTTGGGGCCCGCTGCTGCCTCGCAGAAGAGACGAGGCAGCATCACAGAGGGCCAGCAGACTCACTGCGCACAAAAGTGGCCAAATGAGAGGTAATGCACACAATCTGATGCAAGAGCCCGCGTGAGTCTGGAGATTTTTTTTACTTCATAAAAGATATTTAACTTCACCCCACATTGAACTCAACAGCAGTGGGGGGTACTAATGTGACTGTTTGTTTGGGGTCACTGATTTGCTGTTTGAAAGTTGCATTCTCACCCTTCCCGGACCCGTGAATAAGCTGTGCACGGAACTTAACAGGCTGTTAAGTGGAAGTGAGCGGGTTCTGATTCCCTCCAGCCTGCACTCACTTTGAAAATCGGAGCACATCCTGGAGGCATCAGGGTCCAGGGAGACCTTCTGGGAATGCAATCTTCAACTCGCACCTGCACCGCTGCTCGTGCTTCATATATCTGGGTCAGGATGTTTCGGTTGCACCAAACTGAGCTTCAGGGAGCAAGAAACAATAAATTGTCCCAGTCTTCAAATACGGATTACATCAATTATTTGCACAGCTTTGCCAAAAAATCTAATGTATGTTCTCGTATATGATGCAATCAGACAACAGGGCTGTAAAAATATATAAATATCCTAACACTTGTCAAGTTTCTGAAAGTTTAATGTGTGGATCTGTTTTATGGCAGCTGTAGGATGCTCTAAAATGCAATGACTATTCATCATTTCATCCATCGAAAATCTAATCCATCCACAGCTAAAAAATTGCAAGAATTGGTCGATTTTCTGCAAATGAGGTGACCATCAATTCAGTTTGAAGCATGTATTTCTCCTAATGTCATCGTGGGTCATTTACAGAAAAGTCCAAAAATGAATAGTTGTTCTGAACTGTTCCAATAAACTGGGCATGGAGGAATTAACCTGAGTCTGAACCAGCTTCCCCTTTCAGTGACCATTCTCATGAACAGGTTGTCCATTAACTTCTTATGGTCATAACTTTCCATTAATATCACTGCATAGAGATTTGCCCAGCCATAATTTATACACCAGAGCATCGTGTTAAAATTGATAAACAGAGAATATTATTTAAGACCTAGTGTGATTCAGCACTCGTACATTCTTTGGATTCAGCTGCATACTGGGCGGAATTTTACCACCCGACTCTGGAGGGGGCTGGGCCATAAAATGCAGTGAGCTATTCAAAATTCCATTGACTTCACCGGGGCTAGAAAATCGAGCCATCGGGATGGACTGTAAAATTCCACCCAATGGTTCATCCCTGCTCTGGCTTACATTTAAAGGCCTGAAGCACACAAAGTCTTTGTGACAGTCTATTCAGCTTACATCGAATTAATGAGCTCTGAACATTTGACAGAAGTCTTTCTGCATCAGAGGGTATACACTTCTCCCTGTGTGCATTTCTGCAGAAAAATGTGGCGGATTAGCTAAACGATCAGCTTACCTTCAGCTCTGATGAAGAGTCACACGGACTTGAAATGTTAACTCTGTCTTCCTTGCCACAGATGCTGTCAGACCCGCTGAGTTTTTCCAGCAATTTTTGTTTTAGGATTAGATCATTTTATTGTTCATTGGATCCTTGTGGTTTCTGGAGATGGTGACCTGAAATCTTGGAGCTGTTTAAACTGCATTGTTGGCAATCAGTTTAAGCAGCACTGAGGGTCTGTTGTGGTCAGGACTACAGTGTATTATGGGTAGTGGTTTGACTATATGACAAGAAAGTGTTGTTTTGAATCCTGATGGTATCCAGCTCCATTTCTCTTCATGATGCTATACGTTGAAACTTATTAAAGTGTTTCCTCCTGACACCGGTTGAGTGTTGTTGTTTAATTTATTAATCCCTCAACCCAAATATGACTCTAGAGGTCAACCTTGGCAGCCACCGTGAAACATGGCAACATGGTGCAACTTAAAACAAATGAAAAGCACTCTCATTAAAATATCACCGACAGCCAGTTCATGGGTTATAACCTAGCCGTGCTCCATTTATTCCAGGTGTTAATTCGCTGTTTATTTTTGTCACATCTGCCTAAATGTTGGCTTGGGGCTGTGCAAAGCAATGGGAGTTACACGCAAGCTTAATGGCAACCTTTCTCTGTCATGTTAAAATTCTGAACTGCTTTGTATTGAATTGGCTTGAAAAGGTGGATGTTATCACTTCTGGTATAGCACAGACCCTAATCCTATTACCAATCTGTCTTTCCCTTCCATTCGGCTAGGGTATCTTGATCAGCAACTGACTTTGCTGTGTTGCTAACCATGAATTTCTGCTTATAAAGAACACAAAGAAGCCATAGACATTAGAAAGGGCTATTAGGGCACACCTTTCATTCTTTTTTGGTTCACTTCAAATTGCTCCATATGTCCTCTCACCACATCCCTCAAAAGTCTTCCTCTCTCCAAAAACATATCCGAGTGCCTTACTTAATTACTTACTCTCTGGTGGTCTTCTCTTTCAATTTTTTCCTATACATTTCTTACCCTTTCTGTAAAAACTCCATTCACTTTTCCTTTAATTCTTACATGACTTTTATCTTAAGCTTCCAAATAGATAAATTCTGAGAAACTACTGGCAGCTGCACTGCTCTGATTCAGTTTTCACTGTAATCCTAGTTTGTTTTTGGAACTATTCACTGACCCTGTAACAGTGAAAGAGTCCAGCCTTTCTGGTATCACTCATTGACCTGTATTTACACAGGCATTTTTAACATTCCAATAGATTTGGCTTTGATTAAGATGGTACTATCTATTGAAATAATTTGGACACAATTGAGGCAGAAATCCATTTTGGCCCATTTGAGTGTCTGAGTTTTCAATAATTTCATGAGTTGTTGGCACCTATTGAGCTTCCAGAAGCAGCTTGCCATTTTCAAGCAGCTGAATTTCAGGCTGCTTGCTGCACTAGCTGTAGTCGTCAGATAAGTCCCGGTGAAGGTCGAGGTGTGTGAGAAGATGAGAGTAGTTGACTGCGGGTCCTCAGGAGTACTGTGGATCCATGATCCATTCAGCTGGCAGCTATCTGGTAGGCTCCATCCCACACTCAGAAATAAAAACACTGTAGGCCCAATGCTTGTTTCCACTAAGGCCAAACCAACTCTTCAGAGGAGTTCTAAAAAGAGCATTAGGCCCTTCCTTAGTAAATACAAAGACCTAGCCCCTGTTCTTAGGTGGTTGCTCCGCCTTTTTAAAATTAATTTCTGGGATTTGAGTGTTGTTAGGGAGGTCAGAATTTGTTGCCCATAACTGGGGACAAATCACCTTGAGAAGGTGATGGTGAGCCACCTTCTTGAATCCAATCCAACAGTTGTTGGTACACCCATAGTGATTTCTTTTTGGCTCTTGCCATTTGGAACAACTGAATGGCTTGCTCGGCCATTTAGGAGGGCAGTTAAGTGTCACGTTCTATTGGTCTGGAGTCACATGTAGGCCAGACCAGGTGAGGGCAGCAGATTTCCTTCCATAAAGGGATTTACTGAACCAGATGGGTTTTTGCAGCAATCTAATCATTTCCTGGTCACCATTCTGATACTAGTCTATTATTCCAATGCTGTTAGTTGAATTTAAGTTCTGCTAGCTGCTGTGGTGGGATTTGAACCTGTGATCATAAAGAATTAGCCTGGATAACTAGTCTAGTAAGACTGCCACTATGCTATTGCAACATACTTGCCTCAGTGTGCTTTTTGGGCTCACTTAGGTGCAGGACATTGCCCTGTAGACTCAGCCAAACTTTTGGCTCCACGTTCTATCTGTAGGTACAGCAAAGACCAATTTTTATTCCAATGTGTCTTGTTTTTATTTAATGGACATGTCAGATGACTGAAAGCAGAGCAAATTTTATTTCTTAAAAATGAAGAGCAAAAACAAATCCGATTTGTTTTTTTTTAAAGTCAGCCACGGACTGAAAGGAGCAGAAGTAGTTGGATCTCGATGATATATAAAAGAAAATTATTTATGTCATTGAAACTAAATGCCGATTAAAATAGCAAATGAAGTTGGACTGAAGTACATGTGGATTGCTTGAACTATTACAACTGTAATATTTCACTCAATAACTGACAGAATTTTTTAATTAAGTCATCAAAAGACTGTTTTGACGTTGAAGACCATGGATTAAGATTGCATTCAGAAAAGAGCAAAAAGCTCACAAACGTACATTGCACTCAGTCAGAACCAAGTTGATTGAGGAAACGGGAAAAATATTAAATCAAAACATATGTTTAGCTATTTGCTTTTTGCGAGGAATTGTTCAACTCTGCCACTTCTCAATGTCAGAGTGAAACCTGCAGATTTTTCCTCAGCTCATCAGTTTTCTAGAGCCACAGTCACTTGTCGATCACTCTCTGCTAGCTCACATCAGATTGAAAAGTCAAGCTGTTTCCCAAAGTGGAAATAAATACATTGTGGATAAAAATGTTCGGAAAGGAATGACCAATGGAATGTATCAAAGGTATAACAAGAGTATTACCTTCCAAACCCACAACCTCTACCACCTAGAAGGACAAGGGCAGCAGATGCTTGGGAACACCACCACCTGGAAGTTCCCCTCCAAGCCTCATGTCATCCTGACTTGGAACTATATTGCCGTTCTTTCATTGTCACTGAGTCAAAATCCTGGAATTCCCTTCCTAACAGCACTGTGGGTGTATCTACACCACATGGGCTGCAGTGGCTCACCACCAACTTCTCAAGGGCAATTAGGAATGGGGAGTAAAAATGCTGGCCCAGACAGCGAAGCCCACGTCCCATGAAAGAATAAAAAAATACAGCACAAGAAGAGGCCATTCAGCCCAACTAGTCTGTGCTGGTGAAGTCATTTTGGTTTCATAGGATGGGGTATAAGCACCATGAGCATTTTTTATTAGCTACAAGTTGCTGGATAATGTTTGCTTTGCATTAAAGATCAAAACAAAACATTTGATATAGAATACGCAAATGTCTAAAAGCTAATATGAAATTTGCTAAGCTTGTCAAAAATTGATTTTGGAAATTGAAGTTTTGCAAGCCAGATTAAAAAAATGTCCAAAGTGTTTTGCTTTTATACGTGCAGTGATACTACTGTACTGTACAGAGCCAATGTGCTGTAAGAGTGAAAGCATCTGGCAAAGCACATCAATAATGTTGAGAAGCACTGTATCCATCATTATTACAAAGAAGGTATTCAGACCTGTTCAGTGACAGAAATACCAATCAGAAAGATGAGCTAATGTGTTATGTTGAGGCCTGTTTTGAATTGTAAGGAAAATATAGGAGATAGTTTTACTTCATAAATGGTAGGAACTAATGGATTTTATTTATTCTTTCATGGCATGTGTGTGTCGATGACACTCTTGTGTAAAAGTACACTTTATAATCATTTACACTCTTCGTTAAGATGTAGTCTGCGGTGCTTCGGAATAGAATATTAACTGCATAATTCCTAATTTGAGAAATGAAGTTTGTTTTCTTAAGTTGAGACAAATACCATAACCTGCTTTCCATAGTAAAGCACTGATACTTTTTTACTATATTTTTACTCTGTCATTTTCTTGCAGTTACATCAGATTGGTCTCAGGGTACAGGCTTATCTATTACCACATTTATATAGAGACTTGAAAGAATTATTATACATCGGGAATACTGACAGCCCTGACTGCTTGTCTAGACAGCATAACTGAGAGGTTCAGATCACTTAATAAACTGCTTATATGAAACTGAGCCAGCAGTACGGGTCAGTCAGTCCTGTTAGAGTTGGCTTCGCAAAGGTAAGCTTTGTTTTTTATTGTTAGTAGTAAAGTTTAAACTTTTGTTTGCCTTTGACTGGTGTATTAAATTTTGTTGCTTTTTAAGCTAGTTTTGTCTTTGCATGACCACACATTTACTTTCCAACTTTGCCTCTTGCAAGGATCGTGCACTGCTATTACAATAACCAAAGTTGTGAGGTGAGAATTCCTTTGGGAGTTTAACTGGTGTTCTTAGATTTCAAGGAGGAAGGGTCATTCTTAAGGAAAAGAGGTGTCTTTAGCCCAGGACCCACATTTACCCATCCAGACTATCCTTCCTGGCAATGCCAGAGGAGATTTGACTTTGGCACTTCCATTTCACAGAGGGCACTTCTATATGATATCATGACTAAAGAGGATGGGTGTTAGGTCTTGCCCTTTCTTTTCCACTCATTGATTGATTGTAAAAGTGTTTTAAAAAAAAAATTATAAGGATGAATGCACCAATTCAGTGTATGTACTTAACTGCTTACGTGCTGATTACAAAGAATTCAGCCCGACAGATTTTCATGAGTTTAAATACAAAAGGGGTTACTGTTATTGTGCAAAAAAAACTACCCAGGTAAAGATATAAAAATTTAAAAATGGTAAATGCACACGCCAACTGCTGGAACACACACACCCAGTAAGCACGCCAAATTATTAGTTATGAAGTAGAGGAGGTTAACTTTTGGAAAAATTAAGGGTGGGATCGTCTGGCCCTGCCCCCATCGAGATCACCTGGTCCCGCCGAAAGTCAATGGACTTTTGTCTGGGCTGCCGAATTTCCCGCAGCGGGTCCCACCATGACTGGACTGGAAAATCCCAGCCTAAGTTTCAATGATAAAAGGCAAAAAAAAGTTCACTATTTATCAGTCCTTCACTGTTGTTCATGGTTGAGGCAGTTCTTTTCAATGGTGGTCCTGTTTTATTCTCCCTGGGAAACATTGCTGGGTAAACTTTCTGAAGTCTCCTTCAGAACTTCTTTATCTGTTGACCCCAATTTGATATCAGCAGGCAAAGTTCCTTTCAATTGAAATTCCCTACCCCTGTGATGTATCCTAAAATGTAACAGAGATAGGGGTCCAAACTTGCCAACAGCAGGAAGAGAGATGGTGTTACTAGTCCATTCTGTGGACTTCTTCTGTCTGTTACTGTAACCCACAGAGAAGCTTATAATCACAGCTTTTCACAAGGGGGTTTCGGTTATGTGACAGTTATTTGTACACAATGGAGGGTGATCCATGTTAATGAAGGTTTTGATCTCCCATTGTGAAAGTTAAATCTCGTGGCCTTTTGTTCTTATGTTTTGCAGAGAATGGCATTAGACAATGGCAGGTGTGAAGTCCATCAGGGGGGGACTGCCTGTAGCTACATCTCCTGGCAAATATACATTCAGAAGTTTCAAGACTTGACCAATTTGTAGGTTAGCTGACTTCTGTAGCCATTTCATAGGCGGTGTCTTTGCTTGACAAAAGTCCTTTGAAACAAGTTCAATACATATCTGACCAACCAATGAAGTTAAAGGTTAATAGTCCATATTGTACGCGACACAGCATCATGACAATGGCTTCTCTATTTCTTGGGGGCTGGACCTGACAAAGCGGTCACCGTTCTTTTTATGGACTTATTGGTCATTAGTGCATTATACTTCTACTGCTTCCAAAACACCACCAATAACCAAAGCCCAATCCCTCTTTTAGCTGTCAAGAAATGGATCAAGGAAATGAAGTTGTGCCAGTTCCCTGTAGACGAGAGGCAATAAATTCACAGAGTACAGGCTAAAGCCAAGGTGATAGAATTCCAAAGAATGTTGAGCAGTGTGGGTGGTAACATGGTGGATAATGTTACTAGACTAGTAATCCAGAGGCCTGGAATCATGCTCTAAAGACCTAAGTTCAAAACCCAACATCACAGAATTTAAATTCAATTAATTCATACAAGTAGAATGAAATGCTTGCCATATTAATAATGATCATGGAACCACTGGGGTGTTGTCTGCTTCACTAATCCTTCAGGGGAAGGAAATCTACCATCCTTACCCAGTCTGGCCTATATGTGACTAGAGGTCCACAGCAATGTGGTTGAGTCTTAACTGCTCTCTGCAATGGCCCAGCAAGCCACTCAGTTCAAGGCCAATTGGAGGTGGGCAGTAAATGCTGTCCCTTTCAGTAACACTCACATCCAAAGAACAAATTAAAAAAAAAGAAAATCCATATACTCTATAGATCACTGAGTCTGACCACCACCTTCTTGACAGACTGGGTGCCCTCCTATCCTATGTGGGGGGTCCTTCAGAATGTTAAAAAGGAAACCCTCCCTGCACCCACCTCACCCACCTCATGCAGCAGCATCGACTCTGCTGTCCATCAAACAGAGGGTTGAATGATGTGTTGTGCTGTTACTTGTCCATTGCCTCTGCTGTGCCTCCTGATTGGGTTTGCATTCTCGTGCTTTTTGCTTGTCACTTTTTCCCTCTCTCCTTGGAACCTTGACAAGGACTAGCAAACATTCCAGCTGTGGCTCAGTTTGTGGCACTCTCAACCCTTGTGTTAGAAGATTAAAAGATAGGGCCCACCTTACGGACTTGTGTACAAAGTATAGGTTGACACTCTGGTGCAGTACCATGAGAGCACTGCACTGTCACAAGTGTCATCTTTTGGATGAGATGTTAAATTGAGGCCAAGTGGACACAAAAGATGCTATTCAAGGAAGAACAGGGGAGTTCCTTGAGCATCTTATCACTGAAATCGGGGTTAGCTATCCCTTGCAACTTGCTAAGAGGTTGTGTGGTGTAGTGAGTAGTGTCCCTGCCTCAAAGCCAGATGGTGTGGGTTCAAGTATTGCTCCAGTTCTTGATGACCAAGGAAGGTGTATTCATAACTTAGCAAAACAGGTTGAGTATTGACCTGTAAATCCTTCTTTGTTCATTCATGGGATGTGGGCATCACTGGCTAGGCCAGCATTTATTGCCCTTGTCCAGGGGGCATTTAAAATTCAACCACGTTGCTGTGGGTCTGGAGTCACATGTAGGCCAGACCAGGTGAGGACAACAGATTTCCTTCCCGAAAGGACATTAGTGAACCAGATGGGTTTTTACAACATTCAACAGTGGTTTCATGGTCATCATTCGATTTTTGATCCCAGGTTTTTTTTTAATTAAATTCAAATTCCACTATCTGTTGTGGTGGGATTCAAACCCAGGTCCCCAGACCATTAACCTGAATCTCTGGATTATTAGCCTAGTGACAAAACCACTATGCAATCTCTTCCTCCTCCTCCAGCACATGTACCAATAGCGTGTGGTAGGCGGTAAGAATGGGAGAGATTCCTGTTCAGTCATGGAAAGAAAATTGGAGCATCTAGCATCACCAGCCATATCTCTGAGACCACAACGTGCCCATTACCACAGCAGCTCAGGGTTCTTAAAGGGGAGGGTGGGGGGTGTTGGTTGGCTTAGTTGGATAGTTTTTGTGGATCAGATTGGTGCCAACAGCATGGGGTTCAGTTATGCTCCAGGTGGATATGGGACCTGCCCTTGCCCTGGCCATGGTGCTGTGGGTCAGATCTGCCTGTGGACAGAGAACTGAAGAAGGAAATCACTCATTGTGTGAAATTTGACTGCTAAGTTTCTAAAATTCCAACAGTGACTGTGGCATAAATGACCTCATTGGCTGTTAAGTGCTTTGGAATGTTCTGAGTTTGTGAAAGATACTGTATAAATGCAAGTTCTTTCGTTTGGACCTACATAAAGATTGAAATAATACTTGTCCTTTCTGCAGCCACTGTTCACTCGCCTTCAGATAGCTGCATCCCTTTAAATCTTAGCAAACGTGTAGGCTTCTGCATTCCCCATCAAGCCAGTACCTGCACCAAGGACAAAGCTGCTAATTGTTAAACCTCTGTGAAGCCCAGCTCATTGCTCTCTTGGCCAGCTTTAGTGCAGCCTTGGCAAACCGAGTGCAGCTAACAAACTGACTGAAGGCTTGGGCCAGAATCTTCCCGTTGGTGTGTGGGGGTGAGCAGGGGGTGGGTGGGGGGTGGGCGGGAGTGGGCGGGAGTGGTCGGGGGTGGGCAGGGGGTGGGTGGTGGTGGTTGGGGGTGGGCATGGGGTGGGCAGGGCGTGGGTGGGGGGTGGACGGGGAGTGGGCGGGAGTGGGTGGGGGGTGAGCAGGGGGTGGGCGGGGCTGGGCAGGGGTGGGAGGTGGTGGTCGAGGTCGGCAGGGGGTGGGCGGGGCTGGGCGGGGGTGGGAGGTGGTGGTCGGGGGTGGGCAGGGGGTGGGCGGTGGTGGTCGGGGGTGGGCAGGGGGTGGGCGGTGGTGGTCGGGGCTGGGCGGGGGTGGGAGGTGGTGGTCGGGGGTGGGCAGGGGGTGGGCGGTGGTGGTCGGGGGTGGTCGGGGGTGGGCAGGGCTGGGCGGGGTGGGCGGTGGTGGTTGGGGGTGGGCATGGGGTGGGCAGGAGGTAGGCGGGTGTGGACAGGGAGTGGGCGGGAGTGGGCGGGGGGTGAGCAGGGGGTGGGCGGGGCTGGGTGGGGGTGGGCGGTGGTGGTCGGGTGTGGGCAGGGGGTGGGCAGGGGGTGGGCAGGGGGTGGGCAGGGGGTGGGCAGGGGGCAGGGGGTAGACGGGTGTGGACAGGGGGTGGACAGGGGGTGGACAGGGGGTGGGCAGGGGGTGGGCAGGGGGTGGACAGGGGGTGGGCAGGGGGTGGGTGGGGGTGGGTGGGGTGGGTGGGGGTGGGCAGGGTGTGGACAGGGGGTGGGCAGGGGGTGGGCGGGGGTGGGCGGGGTGGGCGGGGGTGGGCGGGGGTGGGCGGGGGTGGGTGGGGTAGGTGGGGGTGGGCGGGGGTGGGTGGGAGTGGGTGGGGTGGGTGGGGGTGGTTGGGGGTGGGCGGGGGTGGGCGGGGGTGGGTGGGAGTGGGTGGGGTGGGTGGGGGTGGGTGGGGGTGGGCGGGGGTGGGCGGGAGTGGGTGGGGGTGGGACGCGCAAGTCAACACATAAAATGACACGTGGTGACATCGGGCGAGTGTCCCGACATCTCCGTGCGCCATCGCAATATTTAGGTGGGCGGGTGCACGATGTTCTCGGATACATTAATTAGGTGGGTAGGAGACAATGTCGAAAATTTCTGTGGTCTTGTGATGGACAGTAGCATCTTCATCCTTCAAAAGGGCTATCAAGTTCTCCTAAACCTCATCCACGGGCGGGATTAGAGGGGTGAGTGGGGTCATGAATGTTATATGTCAGATATTTAATTGTGAAAGTTACTGATACTTGCCTGTGTGAGCAGGAATACTTCAAAACTCATACCAGCTGCTTGGACAAGAGTAACAGCCTTCAGGTCAGAACTCTAGAGTAAAGGTCATTTTTGGGGCCTGTAGCTTTCAGGAAGCCTTCCTTTAGCCCGAGAATAGGAGTTGTGCTATCCACTGGAGGCACCTCCTCTGAAGAAGAAGGGAGGGCTGGAAGGGGGAGGAGGCCAGGAGTCCACATTCAGCCTCCAGGGGAGCCTCCTTTGGGAGGCCAGGTGTAGGCACAAGGGGCGCAGGGCCAACAGAAAGTCCAAGGCGGAAGGAGCTGCAGAACACGCCACTATCCTGCTGCCAGGGTTTACAGGCGGCAAAGCAGCTACCTCAATATGCCTGAGGTGCAGTGCCGAAGGAGGCTCTGACTGTCATGGGAGATAGTCAACTATATCTGTCAGTTGATAGGGCCTGAGGTCTCCACGAACTGTGTGGGTGGACACCCCATGCCAGTGGCGCTAAACATCACAGCTGCCCTCAACTTCTAAGCCTCTGTCTCTTTCCAGGGGTCAGTGGGTGATCTTTGCGGTGTCTCCCAATCAGCTGTCCACAGTTGTGTCAAGCAGATTACAGACGCTCCGTTCAGGCGTGCATTGACTTTCATCCACTACTGCTGGGACGAGGTCAGCCAGACAGAACAAGCCAGAGGCTCCGCGGCCATTGCTGGCTTCCCCCGCATCCCAGGTGCAATTGACTGCACACATGTGACCTTCAAGGCACCAGCAGGTGAGCCCAGTGCCTTCATCAACAGGAAGGGCTTCCACTCCATGGACGTGCAGATAGTGTGTGATCACAGGATGCTGATTCTACAAGTCTGTGCAAGGTACCCAGGCAGCTCCTATGACGCCTACATCCTCAGACACTCCCAGGTGCCGGGGCTCTTCAGTGCTCCAGCTCGGCTGGATGGATGGCTGCTGGGTGACAAGGGCTGTCCCCTCAGAAGGTGGATCATAATGGCCTCTCTGCCATCTAAGAACAGAAGCTGAGCTGTGGTAAAATAGGAGCCACGGCACCACAAGGGCTGTGGGGGAGAGAAACATTGGTCTTCTAAAGATGCGCTTCCGATGCCTGGACCACTCAGGGGGCACACTCCACCACCTGCAGATCGTGTCAGTGATAGTGGTTGCATGCTGCGCTCTCCACAATCTTGCGCTGGAAAGGATCGACGCTGTGGATGAAGTAGATGTAGATGCAGTTGTTCTGAATGAACACAATGAGTCCAAGGATGAACATGTACAAGAGAACGCTGAGGGGGTAGACACTGACCCGGGCATACTCCAGAGAGGCAGGGACATCCAGGAGGTTTTAATCCAAAGAACCTTCAGCTAGCACATCACAGATGGACCATCAACACAAGCCAGGGCTGCAGGCTCCACACTCGATACCTGAGTGCTAAATCTGTCTGGATAGGAAATTAACTAAGGCCCTTGTCAATAAAGCTCATTGTCAAACAACTCACTCATAACATTGTGGGTTCCTGTTCATCTGCAGAAGTAAGAAATCACCCTGGGCCATTGTTACATGTCAAAATTTAACGAGGTTACAAAATTAATTTCAGAAACCAAAAAAAAGCTGTTGCACATCACACCAAGTCTTAAGTGAACTAATAGTGGGGCAACATAAAAGCACCAATGAGAAACCTGTGGTGTGCCTAATGGGTCTTAAATTTACGCTTTCGGGTGTGCTATGTCTAGGTGCTGCCCCATCGCTGGCACTGGATCTGAGACAGCCTGCCCACTCTGCTGGCCTGGTGGCCTCGATGACCTTGACGGCTGTCCTCTGGCCCGTGGAGCCTTTAATAGCCCTGCCTGGGAGGGAGTGGCCAGTTCCACAGCTGGCTTCTCCCCAGTGGCTGCAGCCTTATCGGATGCCACGGTCACTGGCAGAGGGGCGGAGGAGCTACTGCCCTCATCCTGAGCTCCCTGAGAGGAGCCCAAGGTGACAACAGGCAGTCAACATGAGATCGCTTTGGACCTCACTGCTCACCGTAGATGGATGGGCAGCGAACTGGGATACTTGGTGCCCGAACCATCTCCCACACGGGCACTGACCAACTGAGTCCAAAGCTGCTGTGAGGGCTTGCAGGTCCGAGCACAACCCCAAGAGGCCCTGATTGTTCTCTTGGAGGAACCTCTCCATGAGAGACTCCACTCTCTCCATGGAGGAAGCACGGCTCTTTGAGGCTCAATGCATTGGTGATGCTCCACGTGGACTCCTCCAGCACGGGCACCATGCCATGCATAGCCTCACGTATCTCCGCCAGATCCTCCTCCATACCCTGCTGCACTTCCAGCATTTGCTGCCTCAAAGACAACTCCAGAGGCACATCATTGGCCACCAACTGAGCATGTCCCTGATACCCAGCAGTCCTCCCACTGCCGGTGCCCTGGGCACTCTCTGTCTCTGGTGAGTTGGTATGTTTTGTGACCTCAAGGGTGAGAGGTTGCCTCTCTGCCTCCTTCTCCTGGCCCTGCTCCGGTGATGCTGAAAGGAAGAACAAAGACATTTCATTAGCTAAAGTGGAGACAATGTCAATGTGCATCCCTGTCCCCCAGATCGGTATGCGCTCATCCTTCCATTATCAATGGTCAACCCATGTTGCTAACTTCAATCACTGAGCATTCAGCAGTGCCATGGCTGCTGGGACACACATGGTGACTTCAGTGCTCGGCAAACATACCTCCCCGTGGCACCCAGCCTCACTGCCACTGGTGGATCTGGGGGCATGGAGCCTCTCCAGATCCATGGCCTGTTGTTTAAGAGGATTCAAGATGGCCAACTGGGCCTGGCCTCCGCCAGTCCGGATCCATTCTGCGGAATTGTGTGCAGTCTCCTCCTGAAAAGGAGAGAGGAGCATTGATTAGTCCAGCCTGGACCTGAATTCTAATCACATCCCAGCCAACCCAGCCAGAGTGGGGCATTGCAGGGCTCCGGTTCTTCATCACCTCGCAGCTGCCGCACGCTCACCCAAAAAAGCCGGGGCTGACCCCAGCTTGACCAAATGCTGCCTCCATCACATTTGCCACCCACATGGTTTAACCTTGCAAAGCAAGGGGGCACAAGCACGTGGAATGCAAAGGCCAGCAGATGGATCGGTGCCCTGCCAACTGGCAGCTCCCCTCCCAGCATGTTAGCACCCTGACTTTGACATGCTTCCCAGTTCCAGCACTCTGCCTGGGTGCTGATCCCTGAGTTTCACCCTCATTCTACACTCTGGGTGTCAGTGTCACACATGCTGTGGATACAGAAACCATCCTAGCTCAACCCTCTCAGGGTGAACTGGACACGAGCAATATCTGCTGGCCCACCCAGCGAGGGGTACATGCCGTGAGGGATTCAATGCTATAGCTGCACTCAGAGTTGCTGGGGTGGGTGGGGGTGTTGGTGTTTGGGGGAGAGGGAGACGTCTGCATAAGTGACCTCAGCCAACATGGTACTCACCCTTCCCGAACGCAGGAGGTTGTTGAATCTTTTTCGGCACTGGACCCATGTGCGTTGCACCACATCATGGGAGCTCACTCTCGGCCACCTCCTCCAATGCATGGTTGATCAGGTGAGGAGGTCTCCACCTCCCATCCCTCAGAATCAGAGCCTCCCGCAGTGCTGCCACCACCTCCAGGAGGGCAGCTAGGCACTCGTCAGAGAACTGAGGGGCACACTGCCCTGCTGCCCTACCCTCTGGCCTGGCCTGTCCCATTGCCCTACCCTCCGGACTTGCCTGCTCAACAGAAGCCCTCTGCTGAGCCCTTCTGCCGGCCATTGTGAACAGCCTTGTAAAGGCTGCCAGGCCTTCATGTAAACAGTCCGCTAGGTCGCCATTGGACCCGGTGGCCTGTGCATGCCCGCTGCCGACCACCCACTCCCGCTATCCTCGGGAGTCAAGAAATATGCTGGGCGGGCCTTAATTGGCCCGCCCACGTAAAATGGCGATGCAGACCCAGTTGCGGGTGGCAATCGAGCCTGCACCCACCTGTGCCTGTTCCTACTTGCCCCCCCAACGTGGGGAAAATTCTCCCCTTGGAGTTTGGTGGGAGGGGAGTTCAGTGATGGGGGTGGGGGAAGGAGTTGTTCATTTCCTCCTCCTATCTTTCTCACCCCATAGAAATTGGTTCTTGCTCTGCTATAGGGAAAGGAGCTAGCTGTGTGGTGGGTGTCTGGTAAGTCAGTAAGTTCTATTCTATCCCTAGGGTTTCATATAGTACACAATTTGGTGGTAAAATTAATCAAATATATAAGAAAGCAACATTAACTAAGTGATTAATATAAGTTAATAATTATTTAAAACACTTTAAGGATGGCAGGACAAGGGATGTTTCAAGGCTACAGCATGTGGAAGCTCCTGGATAACATTGTGATCCGGGGCAACCACGTCTGCAGTAAGTGTTTGCAGCTCGAGTAACTTCGGCTCAGATCATTGAGCTGGAGGCTGAGCTGCAGACATTGCGACACATCAGGGAGGGGAGAAAGTTACCTGGATGCTTTATACCAGGAGGCAATCACACCACTTAGGACAGGGCCTTCTGATTTGGTCAGTGGCCAGGGACAGGAGGGTGTGACTGCGAGTGAGGTAGGTAAGGGGACCCAGAGGGCCGGAGTCCAGGAGTGTGAGCCTCTGTAGTTGTCCGACAGGTTTGATGTTCTCTCTGGTTGTTTGTTTGAGAGTGGGGGCTGCTGGGTGGATGAGAGTGGGGGCTGCTGGGTGGATGAGAGTGGGGGCTGCTGGGTGGATGAGAGTGGGGGCTGCTGGGTGGATGAGAGTGGGGGCTGCTGGGTGGATGAGCAAACTGTCCGTGGCACTGTGGCACAGGAAACCATTCACGTTCCCTAGTGTTTGTAGGGGACAGTATAGTGAGGGGGATTGACACTGTTCTCTGTAGCAAAGAGCAAGAGTCCAGATGGCTTTGTGTCCTGCCCAGTGCCAGAGTTCAGGACATCTGCTCAGGCCTGGAGAGGAACTTGCAGTTGGTGGGGGAGAATCCAGTTACTGTGGTCCATGTAAGTACCAACAACATAGTCAGGGTGAGGAAGGAGTCTCTACATAGTCAGTATGACGAGCTAGGCACCAAATTAAGAAGCAGAACCTCAAAGGTCATAATTTCTGGATTATTACCTGAGTCACATGCAAATTGACATAGGACAAATAAGATTAGAGAAATGAATGCGTGTCTCAAAGGTTGGTGAGGGAGAAGTGGGTTCCAGTTTGTGGAAAACTGGCACCACTATTGTGGAAAGTGGGATCTGTACCATTGGGACGTTCTACACCTGAACCATGCTAAGGATGGTGTCCTGGTGAGCCACCTAACTAGGGAAGTAGAGAGGGTTTTAAATGGAATAGTGGGGGCAAGGGACCAAATTTGGTAAGATGTGGTAAACCAAAAAGTAGAGACAAGGCAAGAGAGACAGGTATTAATATGGGAAATGATAAACAGACTGACAGGAAATCAGCAGATAAGGCTACACGTTACAAAATAATAAAAGGACAAAACTAAAGGCTCTGTATCTAAACGCACATAGTATTCAAAACAGAACAGGTAGAAATAAATAAGTACCATCTGATAGCCATTCCAGAGACATGGCTACAGGGTGACATAGATTGGGACCTGAATATTGAAGGGTACGTGACATTAGACAGGAAGTTAGGAAAAGGTGGAGGAGTGACTCTGTTGATTAACAATGGTATTAACACATTAGAGAGGGATGATCTAAATTCAGGAAACCAAGATGCAGAAGCAGTTTGGATTGAGATGGGGAATGATAAAGGCAAGAAGTCAATTGTGGGAGTGATAAACAGGCCTCCTAATTGTAACAACACCATAGGACAGAATATAAAAGAAGAGATAATGGGAGCTTGCCAGGATGGTACTCCAATAATCATGGGGATTTTAATCTGCATATAGACTGGAAAAATCAGATGAGCAAAGATAGTGTAGATAAGGAGTTCATAGAATGTTCTTGGGATAATTTCTTAGGTCAGCACGTTCTGGAGCCAACCAGAGAGCGGGGCAGGCTATACTGGACCTAGTATTGAGCAATGAGATAGGATTAATTAATAACCTCGTGAGAGCATCCTTAGATAGGAGTGATCATAATATGATTGAATTTTACATTCATTTTGAGGGAGAAATGAGTGTGTCCAAGACTAATATTTTAAACTTAAACAAGGGCAATTATGAGGACACGAAAGCAGAGCCAGCTAAAGTGAACTGACAAATGAGGTTAAGGGATATGTCAGTAGAAGTTCAGTTGCAGACATTTAAAGAGATATTTAAGAATGCGCAGAATATATACATTCCAATGAGAAAGAAAAATTCCAAGGGGAGGACCCACCATCTGTGGTTAACTAAAAAAGTTAAAGACAGTATCAAACTTAAAGAAAAGCATCTAATTACTCAAAGATGGGTGGCAGGACAGAGAATTGGAAAGAATATAAAGAACAGCAAAGAATAACAAAAGGATTAATAAGATTAATAAATTAGAGTATGAGACAAAGCTAGCTAGTAATATAAGGACAGATAGTAAGAGTTTCTATAGATATTTAAATAGGAAAAGAGTTAACAAACTGAGTATTGGTCCTATAGAGAGTGCATCTGGGTAATTGATAACGGAAAGTAGGGAGATGGCCGTCAAATTAAACAGATATTCTGCTTCAGTCTTCACCATAGAGGACACAAGTAACATCCTGGAAATAGCTGTAAATCAGGAAATGGAAAGGAGGGAGGGAACTTGGGAAAATGACAATCAGCAAGGAAGTGGTATTGAGCAAATTGTTGGGTCTGCGGGCTGACCAAACTTCAGGTCCAGATGGACTTCATCCTAAGGTCTTAAAAGAAATAGCTAGTGAGATAGTTGATGCACTGGTTTTAATTCTTCAAAGTTCCCTACAATTGGGGATTGGTTCCCTTAGATTAGAAAATGGCAAATATAACTCCTTTATTCAAAAAGGGAGAGAGGCAGAAAGCAGGAAACTATAGGCCAGTTAGCCTAATATCTGTCACAGGGAAAATGTTAGAAGCCATTATTAAAGATGTTATGGCAGGGCACTTAGAAAAATGCAAGGCAATCAGACAGAGTCAACATGGTTTTCTAAAAGGGAAATCATGTTTAAGCAATTATTGGAGATATTTGAAGAACTCGTGTGCTGTGGATAAAGGGGAACTGGTGGATGTACTGTAATTAGATTTCAAGAAGGCATTTGATAAAGTGACACACCAAAGTTTATTGCAGAAAATAAAAGCTCATGGTGTAGGGGGTAAGAAATTGGCATGGATAGAAGATTGGCTAGCTAACAAGAAGCAGAGAGTTGTCATAAATGGGTCTTTTTCTGGTTGGCAGGATATGACAAGTGATGTGCCACAGGGATCAGTGCTGGGACCTCAACTTTTTACAATTTATATAAATGACTTGGATGAAGGGACAAGTAGTATAGTTGTTAAATTCGTTGATGACACAAAGAGGAAAGTAAGTTGTGAAAAATATGTAAGGAGGCTACAAAGTGATATAGGTAGGTTAAGTGAGTGACAAAAGATCTGGCAAATAGAGTATAATGTGGACAAATGTGAAATTGTCTATTTTGGCAGGAAGAATACAAAAGTAGCTTATTGTATAAATGGTGAGAGATTGCGGAGCTCTGAGATTCAGAGGGATCTGGGTGTTGTAGTGCATGAATCACAAAGATTAATATACAGGTGCAGCGGGTAATTAGGAAAGCTAATAGAATGTTATTATTTATTGTGAGGGGAATTGATTACAAAAGTAGGGAGGTTATGCTTCAGTTGTACAGGGCACTGGTGGGGACACATCTGGAGTACTGTGTACAATACTGGTCTCCTTATTTAAAGAAAGATGTAAATGCAGTTCAGAGAAGGTTTACTAGACTAATACCAGGAATGGGCAGGTTGTCTTATGAGGAAAGGCTGAACAGGCTGGGCTTGTATCCACCGGAATTTAGAAGAGAAAGAGGTGGCTTAATTTAAACTTTTAAGATCCTGAGGTGTCTTGACAGGGTGGATGTGGAGAGGATTCTTAATCTTGTGGGAGAACCTAGAACCTGGGGTCACTGTTTAAAGATAAGGGGTCACTCATTTAAGACAGAGATGAGGAGAATTTTTTTTCTCTCATAGGGTTGTGAGTCTTTGGAACTCTCTTCCTCAAAAGGCGGGGGAAGCAGAGTCTTTGAATATTTTTAAGGCAGAGCTAGATAGATTCTTGATTAACAAGGGGATGAAAGGTTATCGGGGGTAGGCAGGAATATGAGGTTACATTCAGATCAGCCATGATCTTATTGAATGGCAGAGCAGGCTCGAGGGGCCAAGTGGCCTACTCCTGCTGCTAATTGGTACGTTTGTAGCTTTCTAGTGACAGTCGGCCATTCCCATCACAGATTTTGCTGAGACCATAAAATTAGTTACGAAGTCTTCCAGGGTAGCCTTCTGCTGTTTAAAAATACTAGAATGTAGCGTGCATAAGAGCAAAGCCTGGAAATCTTAGTGGAAATGCACTAAAGAAACACATCATATACAAACTCTGGATTCCAATTCATGTTGAATGTGAGAGAAATATCCACAGACATTGGAAATTGAAATTAAAAACGCCAAATCCTTGAAATGTACAGTCAGCACCTGGAAAACAACAACGTGCATCTATATAGCACCTTTAACATCGTAAACGATCCCGGGGGTTTTGAAAGGGAAAACAAGTGGCTGTTTTGAGTGGGACACTTCATCCTAACTATCCAAAACAATGGCAGGTAATAGTGAAGGATCTTGTTGGTAATATTAACACCCTCTTCAGTTGAGAACTTGGGTTTATGCCGAAGCAAAGGAAAACAGTTATGCAATGTCTTATGAAATAGTAACAGGAAACCAAAGCAATCAGTCGCTCTTAGTGAGAAACAAAACTTGGCAGGGTTTATCACCACCCTGTGTGCATTTACTGTAATCCAAAAGCTGGACCAAGGAAGAATATCATTTAAAGCCAGATAGGATGCTACTTCCTGTTGATCATTTCAGCATACATTTCCTGCACAGAAATGAAATCACTGCCCTGACCCCAATTCAAAATGTGTCACTGGGAAGGGCAACACTATCAAAAATAAAGGAGAAGTGAATCCAACCTTTTCTTGCAACATAAGCCTAGAGGACAAGTACAATATCAATTCAGCAGAAAGATCCCCTCAGCTCCATTCATTCATCCAAGCAACTGAGGCTGAATTTACTTCTGAAAATAAATCTACTTTGACTTTTGAACATTGTTTTCTTCTTAACATTTATGAAGTTACGTAATAAATGAAGCCTTCAAAGGACACTCTTCCATTCTCAAATTAGCAGGCTGCGCTCGATGTATCTTTTAACCACAATTTTATATAAACAGCAAAACGTTTAACATTTGATACTTGCACTTTCCAATAATGAATCACAAAATGAAACAAACACTGGGGGATCTTGCTCTAAGTTACTTTAAGAAGATGGATTTGTTCCAAACGATCAAAGGTGGTCATATCCATGTGTCAATTGTGCTTAATGGAAACCCCTTCTGCACTATTTGAATTATTATGTTGAACTCCACTTTCTATACAAACAGAGTTTTGTGTGTGTATATATATATGAAGAAATGCCTGGGATTAGTTATTTTCAGAGAGATGTACAAAAGACTTGAGATTACATCTGATTTCCAGAAACCACTTTAATTTATCTTCCTTTATTCTTGACAGATGTTGCAGCTCTTAATGGAGTGCGCCATACATTAGTTATATCCAGCACTGGCATGATGGGCTGAGTGGTCTAATTCCGGCCTGTCTCGTTCTGAGAAAGTGTAGATGAGGCAATATTTCAAAATTGCGGTAATTTATTAACCTCATTAACTAAGAGTGAACAGTGACTCACAACATTTCATTCATTTTCATGCTCAGTAGATATGTACTGTCCTACCCTGCCACTGCCATTTTTAAAATAAAAATCTCCCTCCCTCTTCAGTTTTATTTCCAAGTCCTTTCCTGTCGGTGGTGGGGATGATACGATAGATACCAGGGCACCAAATGGCCTTGTCTGAGAGGCCATTGCTTATAGTAAAGGTGTAATTTTCCAACAGTCCACCATCTAATCTGAAGTCTTGTCTATTCAAGAGGCATTGTGAGGATTTTGTGTGGTTATGCGCATGAAGCATTTGAATTCATGGTTGGTAAATTGTGCATGATTGGGTTTATTTAATTTGTGCTTCCAATGGCTGAGGTTCCTCGCTGCAAGTTGAAAAATTCACCTTACATGACGACCATCTGTGTCACCATGAACCATCACACCTGAAGCCAATCCCTTGCGAACCTTACTTTTTAACAGTAGTCAATGGATGGTGATCAGGAGTAGGAATACTGGTTAATTTATTTCCTTTTATTTCTGTCTAGATCACTGAGGTTAATTGAAATCAATGCTAATTAATTCAGAACAGACTCATACTTGAACCTAGAGCCATCTAAGCCTGTCAAGCTTACTAAAACATTTTACTAAACAGACCCATTGGGAATTGGCATCTTGCCTGATGGTGGAACAACTATCTTCCTTCTGACCTGCCAAGGTCAATTTGTAGTTGCCCATTACAATGTTAGCTGGGTTCCACTGCTTAGAATCCAACCTTGCACCTAGTTCCATGCCTTAGTTCCACACTGGGCAACACTTTACCAATGAGGTACCAGGAAATTCTTCAGGATTTTCTTTGCTGATGATTGAATGGTCAGTGAAGGGTGCTGTCATCAAGATTGTAAAAGCACAGCAATAGCTGATTGACTTAGACAGACTTGAAGTACCAAGTTGGATGGTTCATTCCCTCAGCCACATTCCACATTCATGAATCCAAACAACTTTAAATCTGAACTGAAAACCGGTCCCAAGGGTGGCTCAGGTTTACGATGCTCCGATATACTTGTAGCTGTCCCTTAAGGAGCTATATGTGGAACTCTGCCTCCCTTAATTCTACTTTCATTGATTAAACAAAGAAAGGGAAACATCTCAAAAGTATTATTTAGAAAATGGGAAACTTGTAAACACAACTCACATCCAAATGGCTGAAACAGATGATTTATATAAAAGAGTCAAGCATTATTAGGTTTAGCCAACATCAATAATCTTTCTTTTTCCTGAGTGGTTTTATAGTTTCCCCCGGGCAACTTTCGTACAATTAATTGCACTATTGTCTAAGCAAGGAATGATCAAGGTATCAGAATTTACCGTGTAAAGGAACTGTACACAATTAAATTGTTCGAATATTTCTCTGTGCATTTGTAAGTGGTTTGATGGAAGAATTCCTTTGGATTGATAACTGAAGAGAGGAAGTGTTTCGGTTAAATGTATAATGCTAGTAGGTTCCATCACAGCATTGCTCATGCGTAGTCTGGGTCAGGAAAGCAATTCTGCATTTCGGATGCTATCCTGCCTCTCACTTCATGACCATGACTCAAGTTTTCCCTGCAGGGTTCCAGGGTATTTGTAGCTGCTTATAAAATCCCGAGGTGACTTAGAGGTCAGTAAATTACTTGTAAGTGTGAGGCTCCAGGTCATTTACGTTCTTTTTGTAAAGATAGTTTTGCATCTGTAATAAAATGTGATGGGTGTTGTGTGACATCTTGTGTATGACATTTGACGTGATGTCTGGAAAGTGACCAATGTACACAATACATACTAGGAATAGCAAATTATCCCCAATGGAAACACATCCCAAGTCCAGTAAGTACTGACTGTAACACTAATTTTTGCAATCGCATGGCTGCTGGAGAATTTTTAGAGTCAGAATACGATTCCTGGTGCAGTAATAAATTTCAAAGAAAGGAAAACTTGGCAATAGCCTGTGATCCAGGAACAATGTAAGATTTGGTTCTGAATGGATCTTGTATTGTGATAAATCACTTAAACAACATAGCATAAATGGTCAAAGTGAATAACTTGACACCTCCATTGTACAATGCCAGAGGTTGATGTGGAGCAAAAAGCTGTTTGCAATTTTCTTCCCCACCCTGAATGTGTTGATATGCTTTGGTATGGCTCCAAAAACTATCCAGTTATTAAAGGAAGGAACATAAAAACAACAGAACACCATTGAGCCCCTTGAGCCTGTTCAGTCATTGAAGTCAATTATATCTGATTTGTATCTTAAATCTATCCACTTGCCTTGGCTCCATAACCATAATCTAAGAAAGATTTATTGATCTCAGTTTGAATTTTTTGATTGAGTCCCAACCTCAACAGCTTTTTGGGGAAAGAGCTCCAGGTTTCCATTTTCCTTTCCATGTAGAAGTGTGCCCTGAATACTCCTGAATAGCCCGGATCTAATTTTAAGGTTGTTCCCTGTTCCTCTGGAATTCTCCCCAACAGAGTTATTACTCATGGTTGCAATTTGTGGTGAGTCTTGGCACTGTGACTGCCTACCGGGTATTCAATGGCGGAAAACATGTCTTCATCTTATGTCAGAGATACGGTACCAGGAGAGGTAGTGGGATAACAATCAGACTTGAGAAATCTATATCATTTTCCAAATTCAACTCTCTGGCTGGTTTCAGTTGACTCAGGGCAGTTCAGATATACAACTTAATCATGATGGCTAATCTGTTACTAAGGATTTGGTTTACTGCAGCCTAGATTTGGTAAAAATAACAGTGTGCATATCAGTGCTCATCATCATTGAAGGGTAAACCATTTCTGGTGACCACATACATGAAGTCCTATCTGATTTGCCTGGCTCCTCCACAAGCTTTGCTACACTTGTATCTCACTGACACACTGGACGTTCACATATATAGAAATGGCCTGCTCCCCAGGAATGAATACCTAATGCGGCTGGTTTGGGACAACGTTTCACCTGCCGGCCGCAATGGCAGCTTTTCATGCTGTATCGTCCCAAACCAGCCGCATTAATTATGGATTCCTGGGGAACACGCCATTTCCATGGTGGGCAGGCTCTCATTTGCCCTTGACGCCATCACCTTGCTGCTTCCGCATGCCATGTGTCATTTGAAAATCCAGCGGTGAGCACGCCTATCAGTGCTTCCAGCCCAGGGCTGCTGCCAAGAAGACATGGCCCTGGAAGGTTATCTCAGGTTCAACGACCCGTCCCTCGAGCACCTTTTGGATGCAATAGAGGCTCGCCTTGATGCCTTCTACCTTTGGCCACAGACTAGGCAGCAACCTCACGAATCTGGCTTGGGAGGAGGTGGCAGTGGTGGTAGCGCCAACACCCTTCAAAAGAGGACAGCCACCCAGTGCCGCAAGAGGATGAATGTTCTCCTCTGTTCTGTTAGGGTTAGCCACTCATCACTCTCAACTCCATGCCCACAAAACCAACACACATCCACAGGGCCCTCTCTTACTGCCGGTGCAAAGGACATCACCATTCACTCTCACACACACCTTCATTGTCCTCATCCCACCCACGGGACCACTCACCACTCACACGTGCCAGGCATACTTATCATCTGATAAAAGCAAAATACTGCGGATACTGGAAACCTGAAATAAAAATAAAAAATGCTTGAAAAACTCAGTAAGTCTGACAGCATTTGTGGAGCGAGAAACAGAGTTAATGTTTCGAGTCCGTGTGACTCTTCTTCCGACTCGAAACGTTAACTCTGATGCTGTCAGACCTCCTGCGTTTTTCCAGCATTTTCTGTTTCTATTTTACACTTTTCATCTGGCCTGGCAGGTGTCCTGCTTACACTCTCTCCATCTCTATTCATGTAGAGTAAGCTAGTACACAACAACAGGGAGAGGCCGCAGACTGGGGGAGGAATGCCCGAATCAAGGTCCTCACAGACTTTGAAAACAGAGCCATCCAGCTGGCCGGTGAGGATCTGGACCGGTCCTGTGCTGACAGTGAGGTCGGCACGGCTCTACCAAGTGAGGATCCAGCAGCGCAACATCCATCAGACAGCCATGCTGTGAGTGATGTGTCCTGTTTCACAGGCCACTGCCATGCACTAATTATCTCCCCTTGCTTTCACAGGCACATCTGAAGAACAGCCAACAGAGTCCATGACCCAGGGTCTCCAATCAAGTCCCGGAGAAACCTCTGAAGAGCAATCTGGAGGCACCTTCCTGGAGTCCTGTCACAGCGCTCACCCACACCCTCCACCAGCACAGAGACACACACCTCAGTGGGACCTAGCTTTACAGGAGCCTCGGGATCACAGTCCGTTGAGCACATCACACTGTCTGATCCACAGCAGGCGGCGGCAGGGATTTCCCTAGATTCGGGCACTCAGAGGTCTGCTGGAGGCCAGAACGTTGCTGAGTCTGAGTCAGCTAATGAGCCTCTGGACTCGGTCATGTCACAGTTGCTGGAGCTGCAAAAACAAGCTCGGGAACATCAGGAAGGGATGTCCGCTGCACTCCTCAGATTGAAAGGTGTGATGGAGGAGTCCATCCGTTTTCAGGCTTAGGTGATAGCGCCAGCTGCCTATGAACTGAGGTTAACACTGGTAGGACGATGGCCACCGTAGAGACCTTGGTCCAGGATGTCACTCCTGTACTACTGCATGGTCTCAACTCCATTGCTGATGCCATAATTGGCCTCCAACAGTGTGTGAGAGAGTGGTGCGGGGCAGCTTGATCTCAGTCCAGCTTCCCCTTCTCCTCAATGAGTCAGGCAGGGATCCTTGGGCACCCAAATGGAGGAGGATCAGCAGGTGCACACCCCAGGCCCATCCATCCAGTTGACTCCAAGTGTGCTCAGCCCATCCGAATCTCCTTTTCCTGTGACCTCACCAGCTCCACAGTCCAAGGAGGGTGCTACTATCACATAGCAGGATCCCGAAAGCAGGCCGGGGCTTTACAGGGCTTGGTATCCCAGAGGACACCCACCAAGGTCATCACAGACAGGGTGTAGCAGTCAGCAGGGTGCCTCCACCTCCACTGTGGAGTTCAGGGGAGCACTAAGGCGTGGCTACAGGGTTAGGAAAGTTAAGAAGATTTAGCTGCACAGCCTGGGCATGGGTGTTAATCACTTGTATATACTGTTCACTATTGCCAATAAACTCCCAAGAATGTCTCCCTGCCTTTGGCTCCTTGTTCTGATGAGCAGTGTTCTTATCACTCAGATGTGAAACCTTTCTGCACAAGATAAAAGCTGTTGACTCAGTCCAGAGCCTCTTCCCTGTGCTCTGTTCAGTCTTCAGACCAAAGCGATGGTCCGACCACACATTCCCTGGAAACAGATGCTATGCTGGTCATTACTGCCGGAATGTAGTGGGCAGGTGTCACAGAGTTCTCTCATTCTCCCTGTGTGCTCTCAGCACATTTAAGGTGGGGCTGGCCCCATCTCTTCAGCATCGGTGACTGGTGACACTTGCTCCTGAAGGTCTCAAGTGCTGAAGGTGAACAAAGGATCAGATGCACCTAAAGTTTCATGGCTGCGTCTCTATGATATGATCCTGATCACAGAGCACAAGTGAGCTGCCCTCAGGCAGACATGAGTCAGACATTCTCAGAGGCTATGTGAAGATCTATGGAGTGTCCTCACTGCATATCATCATCCTCCTTCTGCAATCAAGCAACTATTAGGGCCTCCACTGTGTCTCCATGGCAGGAGCATTCTCACAGAGGGTATTCGCACTGCCATAAACCAGACTGGAGTAAAAGGTTCACAAATGCAATGTGAGGATCTATGGTGTCTCCTCACTGCATGTCATCATCCCCCACAAATCTAGCAGCTATGAGGGCCTCCAGAGCACGCCTGCCTCATCTGGCCAATGCGAGGGCCTCATCCCCATCATTGTCGCATTTGAGGACCTTCTCGCCCTCATGCCCGTTGATGTCCTCCTCATTGGAGGAGACCTCCAGCTCCTCCATCTCCTCCTCAGCCAGCTCGTCTCCCCATTGGAGCTCCAGGTTGTGAAGGGCGCAGCAGATGACAATGGTGTGTGACACCCTCTGTGGACTATATTGCAGGGCTCCACCAGACCGGTCCAGGCACCAGAACCTTATTTTTAGTATCCCGATGGTCTGCTCCACCAAGTTGCGAGTTTCAGCATGAGCCTCATTATAGCGTCGCTCTGCTGCAGCCTGAGGCTGCCGCATGAGTGTCATCAGCCATGGTCTCTGTGGGTAGTCCTTGTCCCCGAGGAGCCAACCCTGCGGCATCTTTGGACACTGGAAGACATCAGGGATCTGAGACCGACTGAGGATGTAGGAATTGTGGACATTCCCTGGAAACCATGCACAGACCTGCAGGATGGTTTTGTGGTGCTCGCACACCAGCTGCGCATTCAGTGAATAGAATCCCCTGCAGTTGACAGACTTGACCACTTGTTGCAGTGGAGATCTGAGTGCCAGGTGAGTGCAGTCAATGGCACCCTGCACCTGTGGGAATCCCGAGATCTGGGAAAATCCAATCACTCTTGCATCCTGGCTCTCCTGGTCCCAGACGAAATGCATAAAGTCGTGTGCCCTCATGAAGATGGCATCCATTACCTCATGGATGCATTTGTGAGCGGAAGCTTGTGAGATTCCTCAGAGGTCACCTGTGGAGCCCTAAAGGAGCCACTGGTGTAAAAACTGAGCGCCGCAGTCACTTTCACAACCACTGGCAGTAGATGCCCTCCATGTTCCCATGGTGCTAAATCCTGCAACAGTTGGCAGATATGTTCCCTTGACCAGTTCTCCAGATGTGCACAGTTTTCAGTGACACTGGTTCTCAGCCATCTGCAGGAATGAAACACAGCATCTACAGACCCTGGGCCTAGCTGGGCGATGGTTCGCTGTGGCTCTTCAGCAGTGTGTGCAGAAACCCCAGCCACCTCTTCTTCCAGAGGGTGCTGCTCTTCCCTCTGTGCAGCCAGACACCCCAATTGCTATTTCTCAGTCGTCTTCGCTGTACGCCACGAGGCATACAGCTAGTTCACCAGGCTCCCTGATCCTGATGTACTTCTTCAGCATGGTGAAAGAGAGAGAGAGAGACGTGTGGGTTAGCATGGCTGTACTAAGAACCTGTCCTGGTTAAGTGTGAAGGCCCCTTAACGATTCCCGGAGAGTGCTGGCCACCACTTAGATGGCCAGATTTTAGTGCGCTGCATGCCTGCCCGAAACCCCACCCACCTCCTCCCCAGTTCACCTGACCGATTGGCAGCAGCTTTGCCCATTGGACTGCAGGCTGTGCTCTCAGCTCAGGCACAGGCATTCTCCTAACCCGCACTGCAAGGCTGCACTGTTAGCTTGAACCATGGGGGAGACTGGTCCAAACTGGGCTGATGACATTGCAAGTCACCTCCACCAGTGACTGCTCCATGGCCAGCGTTAGTGAGGAGATTGTACAATGTGCCCAGACATCCAACTGTTCCACAGTCCACTAAAAAGCTCATTACCCTGTGCCCAAGGTGTGAAAAGTTCTGGAGCATTTGGTGGCACTTTCATGCCCCTGCGTTGCTCAAGTGGGCAGATAAGCTGGAGGCCCGATTCCAATCACATCAATGTGGCTGCGTCTGAACTGTCTCAGCTGCGGAGGAATGGTCACTTCATACAAGGTTTCCCTAATGTGTGGCCGCTTCCCCCACACACCGCACCCCACCCCCACCCTGCACTTGCTTGTGCGCTACCTTTAACTGCAGGGCACCTTGCCCCGCCTCCACCATGCGCCTCAACCACAGCCAGCACTTCCCCCCCCCCCACTTCCCAACTCGCCTCTGCTGCAGGGCAGCCCTTGCCCTTCCCCCCCCCGCCACCCCCCCCCCCCTCCGAGTTCCCCTCAAAGTGCTGCCTGCCAAGTGCACGCTGCTTATCTGCTGTAAAACATGTTGGCGTGTCATCATGCCAACGTGGGTGGACAATCGAGCGGCGGAGGCACGATTCCAGCGGGCTGGGCTTATGATGACATTCGGATGTATCACAATGAGATTCCCGATGCCTGATGGTGGGAAACGCAGCCCGCCATGAACCGGCTGAGCGGAGAATCGCAAATCACGACATCATGAAACCGGTTTTTGGCCTTCTGGCCATATTGACCGGTCACCACCGAACACGCCCGACGCCAGCGGGCATGGATGATTCTGCCACTACCAGTACGTTTCCTCTTAGTGCAAGACTGAGATCTGTGCTGGTGTTCCTAAATGGCCATTGCTGCCTTAAATTCATGTTCAGTAAATTCTTTTCCATGTATTTGCCGAACGTGCGAGTGCCGTTGTGCCTTGCATCACAACGTTTTATTGCATTTGCTCATGACTAGTCTCACTCCCTGACAACTGCGGTAGGTTTCATGAGTTTACATCCTGGCTCTAGGTGCTGGTCTCTAAATTGTTTGTCCCTGTACGTGGGCTTAGCATGAAAGACTTGAATCATTTTAGAATTCTGGACCCTCACCAGGTATCCCTGAGATCAAAAATGTTTCAGATTCATAGGGCAGAATACTGCCACTTCACTGCGCGCCTGGCCCAATTGGGTGTAAAATTGCACGAGATTACATCGAGCGAGCGTCCCAGTGTCATTGCGCACTTGGGCGATATTTTGTAAACGCGGAAGAACACCCACCGACAATTAAGAGGGCAATTAAGCCCATTAATGGTGCAATAGTCTCCGATATTTCGTGGCCTGTTCAATCTTACAGCGCTCTCTTGCAGTGCTTGCTGGCACCCACAGTGATGTCATCGCCCGCCCTATTCCCGCCCCCACCCTGGCAGTGCTGAGTTTATCAGCACGCATTTCACTCTGGCTGGCCCTTACGTGGTGAGCCAGCGTGAAATCCCGGCCAGGGGCCAATCGCAGTCGGAGGTCTGTTTCCCAACCACTCCCAGGCCTACACACCCACCAAGGGTAAGATTCAGGCCTTAGAATCACGGAATGATAAAGCTTTGCAGCACAGAAGGAGGCCATTCAACCCGTCATGTCTGCGCTGGCCTTAACAACACATCCTGCCTGATCCCACTTTCCAGGTCCTATCTGCAATTTTGCAAGGTTACAGCCTTTCTCGTACATTTCCAAGTACTTTTTAAATGCAATGAGGTTCAGCTGTCTCCACTGCCCTTTCAGACTCCCACCATCCTCTGATGGTAAGATTTCTCCCCAACTCTCCTCCTTTTGTCAATTACTTTAAATCTATGCCCCTGGCTATGGATCTTTCTGCTAACGGAAATAGGTCCTTCCTATCTGATATATCTTAGCTGTTCATAATTTTACATGCCTCAATTAAATCTCCCCTCAACTTTTGCTGTTCCAAAGAAAACAACTGCAGCCTATCCAATCTCATGTCATACCTAACATTCTCCATTCCTGGCAACATCTTCCTAAACCTCCTCCATATCCTCTCCAGTGCGATCACGTTCTTCCTGTAATGCACCAGAACTGCATGCATTACTGTAGCTGTGGCCTAACCAGTGTTTAATACAATCCTAGCATAACCTCCCTGCTCTTATGCCTCAGCTAACAAAGGAAAGTATCCCATATACCTTCTTCAGTCCCTTATCTACCTATCCTGCAATCTTCAAGGATCTGAGAACATTCCTCCACAGTTCCTCTACACTTCTCAGTATCCTACCATTTATTGTGTATTCCCCAGCCTTGTTTGCCCTCCCCAAATGCATTACATCATCTGGATTGAACTCCATTTGCCACTTTACCGCCCATCTGAGCAACCCAACAATATCCTGCAGTCTACAGCTTTCTTCATCACTGTCAAGACAGACAATTTTTGTATCATCTGCAAACTTCTCAGTCATGTCCCCATATTTAAGTCCAAATTATTGATGTACACCATGCTAAACCAAGGGCACAGTACTGAAACCCACTGGAAATGGCATTTTAATCACAAGAACAAACATTGATCATTACCCTTTGCTTCCTGTCATGAGGCAATTTTTGATCCAACTTGCCATTTTCTCTTGGATCCCATGGGCTTTTCTGACCAGTCAGTGATCTGGGACCTTGTAAAAAGTCTTGTAGTCTACATGGATTTCAATATCAAGAACATTGCCCTCATCGACTCTACTTCTTAACAGCCTCAAAGAATTTAATCAAGCTAGAAAGACAAGACCTTCCCTTCACAAATCTATGCTGATTGTGCTTGATTAATCCATATATTTCTAAATTTTTGTTATGTCTAATCATGTATTTGATCTCTGGGGTACTGCGGACTGGGGGTTTGGTGGTAATGGGTTCACAATCTACCAGACACGCGTGAGCATGTTATACTTGAAGTACAAGCAGAATTATCAATTATATCTTCTATAATTATGCAGCTTGTGCAAGAGAGGTGTTAAGAGAGGTGTTACTCTATTTGTCATACCCCTTTCAATCTATAGCTTTACATAGCATAACTGAAGAAACCAAACCTTGATCCAGGTTCTCTCATCTGGAAAGAAAGAAAGATTTGCATTTATAGAGCACCTTTCATTACCTCTGGGCATTATAGCCAAGGAAGTACTTTGTATAATAAAAATATTGATACAACCCGCAGTGAAATTGGTAGGGTGTGAAATGTAAGGACTAAGCACCATTCCTTCATACCTGTTTGCCTGAAGACTGCAAGATAAACTAGCTTTTAAAAAGCTGCACAGGTGTTTCCGATTAGTTTGGTTGCTTACACCTGTTTTACACAGGTTTTGTGCCATTGACTTCACCTATAAGAGTACAAACAAACAGACCCATGAAACTCACTATCAACGCAGATTGTTTAGTGGGGGACAATGATGGATTTCGCTGAAATTTCAGGGCATAGGCTTTTTTTTTGATCAAGAGATCTTACACTGATCCTACATTTGCCCTTACCCATATTCTTTCTCGTTGATGTGCTAATTCTTTCCTGCTATTCCATTACATGTTTTCCAAGCAGGGCTCAACAACTGTTCGCTCCTTCTGTCTCAGCTACTCACCAGCTGCAGAACAGCAACACCAACATTATCTTATCATGATGATCACAAATCAATGAAAACTCTCACCAAATCTCTAAAGCTATGAAGGAGCGTTTATTCTTTATGGCAATTTTAAAGCATTGAAGCACCTTTAACACAAATATTTAGGAGCTTTATTTGCTAAGTCCCGAGATTGGTTAATAAGCAGAAAGATTTAGGACTCCAAGTAAAGCAATCAGTAAAAGGTTGTGAACGTAGTACAAAATGTCGTTATAAAGGGTTAATGGTGTGTTTGGGAGAGAATTTTTTTCATGTGGCGCTGGTTCTATCTGTGTGGCCCACAAGGCCTATAGCCCTACGTGAACAAATTTCCTCTCCTTTGCTTTACTTCAAGAGGCCTTGAATACAAAGCGGTGAGGTTAAGTCACAGCTGTACAGAACTGTGGTTAGATCCCATCTGGGTTAATGCATTTCATTCTGGACATTTTACTTCAGAATATTAGCCCCAGAGTGAGTACTGGGCAGATTCATCAGGAAAGGGTTAAATTTGAGGGCAAGTCCCCTAGATGAGGTTTATATTCCCTTCAAATAAGAAGATTAAGGGGTAACCTCATCGAGGTGTTTAAGATGATCACAGTAGTTGATAGGGTCGAAAGATTATTTCTTCTGGTGGGAAAGTCCAGAACAAGGAGACAAAACCACAAAATTAGTTCGAGCTCATTCAGGGCTGATGCGAGGAAGCACTCCTTCAGGTGGTGGAAATCTGGAACTCTCTGCCCCGAAAAGTTTGAGCCTGGCGGTCATTTGAAAACTTCAAATTTGAAAATGATAGATTTTTGTTAGGCAAGTGTGTTAACGGTTATGGAGTCAAGTCGGGTAGATGGAATCAAGCTGCAGGTCAGCCGTGATCTAACTGAGTGATGGAATGAACTCGAGTGGCTGAATGAGCTATTCCTGTTCCTATGGACTATCTGGTGAGAGAATCTTACCTGACACCAACAACAGTAACACTTGGCAGCAGGTTTCACCGCAGAGACATCAAAAGGGGAAACCCTGCCTTAACCAAAAGATATGGGAACAATTGTGGACATCTGAGCATCCCATTGGGGACAACGTTTAAGCTAAATGAAGAGAGACAATACAACATTTATATATATATAATTTTTAAAGATTACAAGAAGGAAAGCAGAAACCAGAAAAATGTCCAAATTTACAATGTGGGAGGTGATAAGTTCATTGTTACATATATGATAAAGCAAGAAAGAATGGAAATGAATCTCTGCATATTGGCCCCGGGCTAGACAACTACAAACACTGCTTTTTGTTTATGCCTTTGAGGTGAAGGTCGAACGTGGGTAGCTTGTATGATTATAATTTTAATAATAAAATATGGCAGTAATCTGTGGGTAAGCAATTCTAATAGAGAAATCATGATCTGGCAGTTGGATGAGTTTCTTTTTCAGTGTAAATGACGGGAAATGAGTTAACAGCGATTCACTTTGACATGAGTGGCCTTTGCTCCTTATGTAAATAGATAAGGGATCCAGTAATCAACTTTTTCCTTTAACTCTTTCCAGTGAAACAATAGATACCATACTGACGGAACACAGGCTATTTTTTCCTCCTCAAAGATCAATGCAATGTTCCAATAAAAACAAAATCTAATTTTTGACTGCAATTTAACCAACTCCAGATAAAGCACGTCAAGGAAATATTTCTTGAATGAAGACTTCAACAGATGCTATATACCAAAAATTAATAATATTTCCCAAAGTTTCATCATCTCTGACTTAAGTGTCATTGTTCATATCTTTTTCTTTTTATAATCTCTTTGGCAAAGGCAAGTGAAGACTTGGGCTAAGCAGTTGGTTGATGAAGACTTAGTGTCCAGCACTGAATGTCAAAGTGGTTGACCAATCCCAGCTGTCCCTTTGTAAGTCGCTGTGCTCATGATAATTGAAAGTCGTCATAGTCTCAGGGAACCATAGGCTGCTCTCTCATTTGAGAGAGACGACTAGTGGTGAGTTTAACCAGTGGTTCACCACACCTCAGGCGAGGGGTAAGGTTCAGAAGGCAGGGCCTTCATGCATGATCCCAGCCAGTACCGGAATTGAACCCACACTGTTGGCATCACTGTTCATCACAAACAAGCCGTCCGAGCTAACCAATCCCCTACTCATGATAAACGGTCTTTATAAAGTTAATGAAACTCTGAGGCTTGGAATGCGAGGCACTGGAAGCTGCTACTTGGCAAAGGGGCATGAGAACACTTGCTAATATAATTGGAGGCTTGAAATCTACCAATTTTGGGTTGTAAAGAAGCCTTGCACCTCCAGTTGGTGGAGCCACAGTTTGATGACTGATATATAGTCACCTTGTGTTTGTCGAGAATACAGAGAGTTACTAAGGTCACCATGCTGCTCATGAAAGGTTCCTGGTGTTTGCTGTTCATCTGATGAGGGCTCCCACCTAGGGCAGAATCTAATGCCCTTCCCTGAGGTGAGTTTGGAGGCAGGGAGCATGTCATCAGGAGGGATGGTGGCACACGGGGACCCTGCTGCCTTCTCTCCTCTGCCCTAATTAAGTCTGTAGCGGGAAGGCTCGTGGGACAGCTGTCCCGCTCCACCACCAACTGAGGTGCTTAAGTGGGCAACACCCACTTAAGGGGCTCATTGTGCTGCCACTGGCATTCACCTAACACCGGGCAGGGGACTCAGGGTTTCTTGCAAGCTTCTGGGATGGGGGAGGGGTGGAAGGGTGGACGGTGGTGGTAGTGGGGGTGGGGGTTAGAGCTCCCTTGTTCAAAGGCACTCAGTGCCTGATTGACGGACCTGGCATCAGGGAAGTGGGGAAGGGGTGCTGGTGAGGGGGCACTGAGAGCCACTTCCCTGTCCTTGCTGTGAACCTCCTTCCTTCCTCCTCTGTGCTCTCCCTCCCACCATCATTCACCTGTGGCCTGGATTCTTCTTTGTTTCTGAGCCTCAGGTGGGTGGACAGATGGCAGCAGCCAACACCTCCCCCACTGGCAGTGCCAAGCAATGAGGAGCTGCTGGCACCTTCTGTCTCTGCTCCTGTTGTGCTGGCATTACAGACTAACACCTGTATTCCGACAACGTTTATGAACATGATTAGCATTGACTGAACCAGACCTGACCTGCTGACATGATAGTCATGATAGTGAAAAACTTATAAATGGAAATTATATAAAAATGGGCATTGAAAGTTTACAGTGATGGGGGAGTGATTATTTCCTTTGTCAGCTTGTTCCATTGTGGAATTGTCCTTGGGAAGAAAGATTGTTGATACCCTGTCTTGGAAACAAATGGTCTTTGTAATTTGATACCCTTGTCTCAGAGGGCACCAGGTTCTTGTGAGTTTGGTATGTCTATCAATGATATGCTTAGAGATCATTTGGTGTGAGGTAGAAATGAAGATGCGATTCAGAAGAGGTTACCGTCTGAAACAAATTTAGGTTTTCAGAAGGCATTGGAAGTCATTCTGGTAACAGAAGGTGCATTGCGAGATTCAAAAGCCATACAGGGAGTGCAAAATGGGGCCTTCCTCTACATTGGGTGGGGAACCTCAGCCAAAGAGAGCGTGAAAGTGCAAAACTTTACTCAGAAACGGGAAGCAGCCCTCAGCTAGCAGACAAATTAAAAGAGATAACTTAGCAGCAAAAACATGGACTAATGGTAACAGAGGTGGAAGCAGACAACCTTGTAATGAATCATGGTTTAAAAAGATGGAATGTTTTTTCTGTCATCAAAATGAACACCTGATGAGACGTTGTAAAGATAGAATCAGGCAGACTTCCAGACAAAAGTTAAAAGCCAATGGGATTAATAGTGTTGAAAAGCCTGAAGAAATAGATTCAGGTATTTATTCATTATATAATTTAAAGGTAGGAAGAACAGAACCTATCTATGTAACCATGAGAGTGAATGAGAGGCCTATCAGAATGGAGGTGGATGCTGGAGCAGTCACCACGGTGATCGGTGAGCATACTTTTAAATACCCGAACCATGGGGAACGTAAATTAAATTTGGAATAAACTGTTGCCAAATTGAAAACTTACATGGGAGAAGACATACAAGTCAAGGGGATATGTAAAGTCACAGTACACTATGGAGGTCAAGCTGTGAAATTACCTTTGATGGTGTTAGCAGGCAAGGACCTAGTCACCTTGGATGAAACTGGCTGTAAAAAAATTAAATTGGAATTGACTGAAATCTTCCAACTGAGAGCTAATGGGCTATCAGAGCTTTTACAAAAATATGCCTCAGTTTTCCAGGATGAACTTGGAAAGATTGAGGGGCTACAAGCAAAAATTCATGTAGATTCAGAACAACACCAAAATTCATGAAGGCAAGTCCAGTACCTTGTGTAGTGCGGGGAAAAGATAGACGATCGCCGAACTGGACAGGATAGAAAAACTGGGAGTGATACAACCAGTGCCGTCTTCAGAGTGGGCAGCACCAATTATACCTGCTCTCAAACCTGACTGAAGCATTCGAATTTGTGGGGAATACAAATTAACAGTCAATAAAGTGGCTAAATTGGACAGACATCCTATGTCGAAAATGGAAGACTTATACGCTAAACTGGCAGATGCAACTGCCTATACAAAGCTTGATATAGTCATGTTTATCAACAATTGGAATTAGACAAGGCCTTCTGGAAGTTTGTCACCTTTAATACACACAAAGCGTTGTACAAATACACCTGTTTACCTTTTGGAGTATCTTCAGCTTGTGCCATATTCCAAAGAACCATGGAAAGTTTACTACAGGGGCTGTCCCACATTGTTATTTGGATGACGATGTTCTTATGACTCGACTCGCTGAAAAGGAACATTTGATGAACCTGGAAGAAGTTTTGAAATGCTTTTCGCAGGCTGGAGTGTGGTTTAGAAAAGAAAAGTGCTCATTCCAAGCGAAAGAGGTAATTTACCTATGTCACAAGGTAGATTCACAAGGCCTACATCCAGTTGAAGATAAATTGAAAACCATTAGAGAAGCACCAGCACCAAAGAATACATCTGAACTGAAATCATTCTTGGGGATGATCAATTATTATGGTGCTTATTGCCTGATTTGTCAACAGAACTGGCACCATTGTGTTACTTGCTCAAGAAAAACCAGTGATGGTCCTGGCAAACACCACAGGAAGAAGCTTTCCCAAAATTGAAACAGTTGTTACAATCGTCTACACTTCTAATACATTTTGACCCAAAGAAAAAGTTGATATTAACGTGTGACGCATTTCCCTATGGAGTGGGAGCAGTGCTTTCCCATCGAATGGATGATGGATCAGAACGGCCTATAGGATATGTATCGTGAACACTCAATACAGCAGAGAAAGCGTACTCTCAAACAGAAAAAGAAGGCCTGCCAATCATTTTTGGTGCTAAGAAGTTTCTTCAATATGTACACGGTTATCATTTTACTATCATGTCGGACCACAAGCCGTTATTGGGATTGTTCAGCGAGGACAAGGCTATACCCCCTATAGCCTCAGCATAAGTACAAAGAGGGGCATTGAACTTGGCAGCATATGAGTATACTTACATTCATATAACTCAGAAGTCAAATTGCAAAAGCAGATGCACTCAGTCGTTCGCCCATGCAAGTAAAAGATGAGGATGTTCCAATTCCTCAAAAATATGTTTTATTATTGAACTTCCTGGATTCATCAGCGATGTGTGCTGGACAGATTAAAGATTGGACAAATTGAAACCCAGTCATTTCCAAATGCGAGATCAACTTCTTCATAGTTGGTCACAAGAAGAAGAATCTGATGAAATGAAATTGTATTTCCAGGGAAGATACGAAATAACCAGTCAGGAGGGTATTTTATTGTGGGGGGCATGAGTGATGCTCCTCCAAAAGGACGTAAGCCATTGCTATCTGAACTTCATAGTGCACATCCTGGAAGTTCCAGAATGAAGGCAATAGCACGCAGCTATCTATGGTGGCTTGGGATGGATGGATGGAGAAATAGAAAACTTGGTGAGAAGCTGCATGCAGTATCAGCAAGTAAAAAAATTACCTGCAACAGCTCCATTACACCCCTGGGAGTGGCCAGGAAGGCAATGGGTATGAGTACACATTGGCAATGTGGGATCTTTTATGGGAACAATGTTTCTACTTATCATCGATGCATATTCAAAATGGATGGACATATTTGAAGTGAGGTCACTGACATCCTCTGTTACATTAGACAAGCTACGACAAAGTTTTGTAATCAACGGACTACCTGAAGCAGTCGTATCAGACAATGGAATAGTATTTACAAGTGCTGCATTTCACCAATTTATCAGCCTCAACGATATTACTCATGTGAAAACTTCACCAACCCACCCTTCTTCAAATGGACTGGCCGAGAGAGCAGCTCGGACATTCAAATCTGGTATGAAGAAATTGTCTGGAGCTTCTATAGCAACTAAGTTAGTACATTTTCTTTTCCATTATTGAACCACCCCTCACACAACAACAGGTGTCACGCCTGCGGAATTGTTGATGAAACGCCGTCTCTGATCGAGATTGAGCCTAATTATACCAAACTTGAGAGGGAAGGTGGAAAGGTGTCAGAGAAGCCAGAAAATTGGACATGACTGTCACAGTCATGACAGGACATTTAACAAAGGAGAGAAAGTATTTGTGAAGAATTTTAGGGAAGGACCAACATAGTTGTTTGGTGAAATAAGTGCAGTAACAGGACCTCTTTCCTACCACATGAAAGTGGAAGATCGAGTCATACGGAGACATGTGGATCATATAAAGAAGAGGAGAAACAAAATATCCAGAAATGATTCCACCTGTGTTCATGACTGAATCAACGTCTCCTGTTGAAAGAACTCAACTGATGTGTCTGAAGGGCCGACTGTACCTGAAAGAGTTAAAGAAAAAGATTTGCAGGTACCTACTGAGAAACCAGATGCTCAGGCAACTACAGTGAGGGGGGTTACAGATCAAACATCAGAAACTGTAGAGCAGAGACATTATACACACCTAAGGAAACCCCAAAGAAAGACTGACTTTGTAAATTATTTATCTGTGTGAATAGTTTAATATTTTGAGAAAAATTGTAAAATATATTTCTGAGTAAAGGGGGAGGGATATAGTAATCTGATGTGTAATGTACCTTTAAGACAAATGTTGTAATGTAAGATCACATGACCTTGGTACCCAGAGTAGTGTGGGCTACCTCTGTAGTCAGTAGCCCTGAGTTAGAGTCTGAAGAATAAAGTTTTGAGTTGTAAGCACACAAGTGTCGCTGTTGTGTTCCTTTTGTAAATAAACAGAATGTGTTTCTTCTAAGAACAGTCGACTGATCTCCTCTGTTTTGGTACCAATTTGGTCACACCAAACAAGCGTGCAACCCTGATCCTTTAGCCCCAACAAGCCAGGGCTCTGGATTGGACAGTGCCCTTGTGCAGAGCTGGGAGTATCTAAGACTTGGCTCTTGCCAACCTGCACCTAAGCTCTCAGAAGTTTGATAAGTGGCTTGGCCTTCTGATCGGGAAGGGCCACTTTCCATACTGGGCAAAGAGAAGTATTACCCTGTGTAGATTTGTTAGTAGTTTGACTTAGTGTGACTGGAACCCAGCTGATGGAAATAAAACCTTCTTCTAGTAACAAAACTCTTGACAACAAAGTCCACGTAAAGCCTGGTGAGATCAGATCAAATCCCATTCAAATACAAACTCTTTCTTAACCACAAAAACCCCTTCATTCACTCCAATCTAAGATATCTTGTTGAAATCAGTCTTTTTCTGATGTTTAGTCAAGATTAATTCTTCCCTCTGCCCCTCTCAAAGCTGTACAATTTGTTTATTAAATCACCTGTCTTAGACATTTTAGAAATGGCAGGTGATTTTCCAAGCAATGTAACCGAAATGCAAGTTGGGCTCGTATGGTTGAAAAGAGCAGAAGTGGAGATGAGTCAAAACTGGAAGCAGCGCTTAAGGCGATGCTATGCTTGAATTTCAAAAGCTTCTGAGATTGTGCGAGGATTGGAAGAGTGATGAAGGCACTAGCTCAAACAACGTTGAAGGCCTAGAAAAGAATATCTTGAACAGGAGATATTCAACTGATTCCAGCTTTATAATTTTCTTTGGAGCTTAGATGGGGGAAGAGAGCAACATACAGCTGGGAGAGGGGAACACGCCATTCGTTAGGTTTCAAAATAATGCTACCGAATGGAATCCAACCGAAAGCTTTCCAAACTGTATTTCTTTGCAAGGGTCATTGTAAAAATTCAGAGATCCTCGGATTGCTGTTTGCAGGGCTAATTTCTGACTGTGCACTCCCAGCAGGAAGCCTCGCCCCACAAGAGCACACATCAGAAACTCTGTAGCACTATTGTCTGACTAAAAGAGTTACTTCCCACTTTAAACTAGCCCCCTTACGTCCCCTCAGTTGACCTTGTATTAGTCTGCGCAATTTTCTGTCTGCCCTAACAGTAACCTGAGACAGACCTGTAGCCTTAAGCCAAACTTTTGCTCTCTTCATTTATTTTCAAATTATAACTCAATGCTGTTGTTAAGAACTCCACCCATCCATTTGCCGTAGAGTGGAGATGATTTTTTTTGTTTGCTGAAAGTACAATTTTAACAGAGAAGGAAAGGAACAGCATTTCATTTGTCACTGAAATCCTAAGTTCCAGCCAGGCTCCCTGTCAATATAATGCAAGTATCATGAAAATTGCCAGCATACTTTGCTGGAAAAACAATCAGAATTTGCCTGAATCAGACCAGTGCGGCAACATTTGAAGGCAAATATTAATCCAAATCGAGGCACAGAAGTACAGGCAAATTGTTTTAGACATTAATCTCTGAAGAAACATAGGTTCAAGATTTAGTGACCATTACAAGGTTCAGATGGGGTCAATCACCAAGCGGAACTTTGAAAAATTCCTATTCATAAACATGACATTTTCATGCTTTTCAAACCAGGAGGCCACTTCCAGGCATTCAGTCATCTTAGTGACGGCATTAGCTGGCAAGTTCTCAACAAACCAGCTCACTCAAGGAGACCAGGGTTGTCATCAACTCTCCATGCTTAAGTCCAATCCAACTGAGTGGTTCCTGGTGCTGCCCCATATATCCTTGCCTGCCATTCACCATTGTGCTCCATGAGATGCAAAAGGTGGTAAGCAACACTGACAATCCCGCTCATGAAGGATTGAAAAACCCACCAAGAAAGCGCTTAGAATCAAGCTGACCATTCAAGGGAAATAGCTACCATGCAGCTGGTATCAACACACTGTCTAGATGGTGGAATCAAGGGACATATGCAGCATAAAGAATCAATGCTTCATCACTGACTCAGCAGTAAATGTTGCCGTCTTTGGCCCCCCTTGAAGACAGTGGACAGCGCTCAACCAAATCCACCCAGTGCATGGATGATACAGCCACTCTCTCCATTAGTGAAAGATGAGAGACAACCCAAAATGTTTTTGTGGCCATGGTCCCAGACCAGGTAGGAAAGCAAATTATCAAGAGGAGGTAAAGAATCTACTAAAGGATAGAGATAGATTAGGCAGATGGAATATGTAGGAAAATGTGAGCTTGTCCACTTTGGCAGGAAGAATAGAAAAGCAGCATAGTATTTAAATGGAGAGAGATTGCAGATCTCTGTAGTATAGAGTGATCTGGGTGTCCTGGTACATGAATCACAAAAAGTTAGTATACCAATCAGCAAGTGATTAAGAAGGCAAATGGAATGTTGATATTTATTGCAAGAGGAATGGAATATAAAAGTAGGGAAGTTTTACTGCAGCTGTACAGGGCCCTGGCGAGACCACATCTGGAATACTGTGTACAGTTTAGGTCTCCTTATTTGAAGAGTAATATAATTGCATTGGAAGCAGTTCAGAAAAGGTTCACTTGACTCATTCCTGGGATGAAGGGCATATCTTATGAAGAGAGGTGAACAGGGTGGGCCTGTATCCATTGGAGTTTAGAACAATGAGAGGTGATCTTACTGAGGGGTCTTGACAGGGTGGGTACTGGAAGAATGTTTCATCTCGTTGGGCAGAGTAGAACCAGGGAAAACAGTTTAAGAATAAGGGGTCTCCCTTTTAAAACAGAAATGAGGGGATTGTTTTTTTCTCTCGGGGATGGTTAGTCTGTTGAATTCTCTTCCCCAGAAAGCAGTGTAGGCTGGGGCATTGAATTTATTCAAGGCTGAGTTAGACAGACTTAGGATAGACAAGGGAGTCCAGGGTTATGCAGGGGCAGACAGGAATGTGGAGCTGAGACCACAATCAGATCAGCCTTGATCTTATCGAATAGCGGAGCAGGCTCGAAAGCCTGAGTGGCCTACTCCTGCTCCTAACTCCCACTTTCTTATGTTCCTATGTACAATGGATCACATCACATTCACCTGCCCGCTAAGGCCTGTTGAGGGGGGCATCTCATTTCTCCACTCATCATCTCAAGAAGCCATTGAACGGATGGCCAAGCTAAGCCTCCCATTGTAAGCTTTCCCTAATTCAATAGTAGCAGTAATAACATGACAGGAATAGCAACTCAACTCAGGAATACAAACATTAACACATATGGTTTTCATTAGACATTCATTATCTAACTACCTGTAAATAATTGCCGTGGATAATACTATTCACGGATTTTAATAATTTTATGTAAACAAGCACAGTTTTTTGCCTGGTTAATTTGACAGAATAAGTACTTGATAACAGAAATTTAAAAGGGATGAATGATTTGGTTTACAGTTCAACACAGCATCGTTCATCTGTTTTGGAAAAGGTGGTTGTTTTTTCCCCAAGCACACTTCATCTCTGCATGTTCTCATAGAAGCTTCCAGACCAATATAGCTGTGAGATTAAGTGGATTACACTAAGTGCATGGCCGCAGTCCTGCAAAGTAATATCACATATTTGGTATAAATAGATGAAAGCTGTGAGAATATGGCAGGGTCAATAAGAAGTGATGACAAGCTGGCAAAACACAGTTCCACTCAATTTTTGTTGGGTATACTTCATTATTAATGGTGTGTTACGTGATTACCTCTGTAGTGATTGTAAAAAGCCATAAATTTAACAAGCAGTTTTTTATTTAGGAGTACTTTGGGTGCTTTTTATTACAATCATAGAAGTGAGCATCACATGAAAAGGCCCATTCGGCTCGTCAGGTCTAAGCCTGCTCATTAGAGCAATCCAGAACTAAACACACCACCCCGTACTCTCCCTACCGTCCTGTGTCTTCCTCGAATGCTTGGCCACACTTTCTTTAACGAACACGATGGTCTCAGCCTCAACCTCAGCTATTTCTTGTCACAAGACATTCCACAGTTTAACAACTTTAGTGCTGAATATCTGGGGGGGCACCTGGCACACTCTGGCCATGGAGCTGGGGGAAGGCAAACCCCAGTCTGGGAACTTTCTTAGTTCCAGCCTGGAATTTGATCTACCCCATTAGTGCGCAGGCCTCCCAATCAGTGGGGCCAGGACTAGGTTCAGGCCTAGCCCAGTGAAGAAACAAGCAGTAACCTAGGCCACATCGACTCACTTTATAGAGGAGGGAGGGCGAAAGGCGAGACTTGGAGTGTTATAGTGTGGGGTTGTCCATTGCAAGGCCCACAGGCAAGATGTGGCCTGCGAAGCCCCCGCAGGTAGTTTAATAAATGCCATGAGCCTATCAGCAAGAAATATGGGACAGAAGCAATCTGTGTTGTTTGGAAGAGAAGCAACTCTGGCCACAACAAGTGCGCTCTGGAAAAAGAGGCATTGGTTGGGGGGAGGGAGGCGAGAGAGAGAGAGAGGCTGCTTTTCCTTACCAGGCGGGGTTGGAGGCTGCTGTGCTGTGCCAGAAATGAAAAACTGTAAAAACTGGGAAATAAGAATGCAGCTCCGAACTGGTCTTGTATAACTTAAAATGGAACGCCAGTAAAACTGGGAAATAAGAATCCTGGTCAACACTGTTTTTTCTGTCTGGGGGGCTGCTGGAGGAGTCTGGCTACCAGGCCGGAAGAGGCAGGATGTAATGGTGCGGGCAGGCGGGGCTTGGGTGGGGTGCGTGTTGAGGGTGAAGAGACTCCTTGCCTGGAAGTGTGAGAGTGAGGGAGAGAGTGAGGGAGAGAGAGAGAGGGAGGGAGAAAGAGTGAGAGAGAGAAAGAGAGTGAGTGAGGAAGAGAGAGGGAGTGAGTGAAGGAGAGACTGATTGTGGGAGAGAGAGTGAGGGGGGTAGTGAGAGACAGTGAGTAAGGAAGGGAGAGAATGAATGAGGGAGAGAGAGTGCGTGAGGGAGAGCAAATGAGTGGGAGAGAGAACGAATGTGGGAGAGAGAGATAGAGTGAGTGTGGGAGAGATTGTGTGTGTGGGAGCGAAGGAGACAAATTGTGGGGGGGAGAGAGAATGAGTGTGGGAGGGAGACAGAGAGCGTGAATGGGAGAGAGTATGAATGTGGGAGGGAGCAAGAGAGAATGTGGGAGAGAGAGAGAGTGAGCGTGGGGAAGAGAGAGACAGAGTGGGTGAGTGTGGGAATGTGTGTGTTTGTGTCTGACCCACTCACAGTCTCAAGATTCCCACTCACCCTCATCACCACACCAACACCCAATCAAACCCACCCGCACAGTGGGTGAGGGTGAGTGAGCATCAAGAGATTGGGAGTGAGCCAGACTAACGGACTCTGTCCACCTCACACTCTAATGGTGATCTTTATTAATTACTCTTTTTTAATTATCAGCTTAGTGCTTTGACATTGCTTTATTCTTGCTCAGTAAATTGTTTCTTTTCATCATACCTCAACTTTATTTTGGAATTCATGTTTAATGTTGTGCCAAGCCTTATCTTTCTGAAATTTGTTCATTGGCCCCCCACCCTGAGTGAGAAAAAAAATGGAAAAGTGGCTCCTCCCAGGTGAAAAGGTTGGACATTCTAGCGCCTTTTTCGATCTCTGGTGTCACAAAGCGTTTCGCAGACAATGAGACGTTTTAAAGTGCAATAACTGCTCCAATGTAAGAAATCCTCGTGGGGAGGATTTGCCCCTTGGCGGGGGGCAGCCGGTCCCAGGAGCCTCCTGCGGTCAGGCCCTGAGCACGATTCCACGCTGGCTGGTTATATAACAGCCAGCCTGGGTGAAACGCGCACCGGGAGTCTCAGCGTTGCCGGGGTGGGAGGAGCTCGAGCACTGAAGTTTGAGCACGCGTGGTTGGGGGTGGGAAGGCTGGGGGAGGGGGGGGGGAGGTGGGGGGGTACGCTCGCTGAAAACTTCCTGAGGGCACAGAGCGACCTCAGGAAGCTGAAGATTTTCAAAATGAAAAATAAAGATTTGTAAAATATCGAAAACACATCCCCGCACGTGATTCTGTCACAAGAGCGGGGACGTGTAAAAAATGAGTTAAAGTTTTTTTTTAGTTGTTTTTTTCAGTCACTGTTGGAAACGTCATCCCACCTGTGGATGGGGTTTCGCAAAAAATGCAAAGGCCGCCTGGCCTCCTCCCCCACCTGTCCACCGTAAAGTAGGATGTGGGCAGCGAAAAATTCAATATAATTAATTGATGAATGAGCTTACTTAGGCCTCTCGAGTGTTGGCGAGTGCGCTGCTGCCCCCGATTGAAATATCGTGCAAGTGCACGATGACATCGAGACGTTCGCCCAGCGTCATCATGCGCTATTTCACGCTCGTAATTGTCGGGTGTACGCCCTCAATCCGAGCTGAAAATCCTGCCCTCGGAAAAGAATCTCATGTCAACACCCAGTTACTGCTCTGTACCCATTCCTCATCATAGAAATGAAGATGGTATCCGCCCCCCCCCACACCCCAGAACACACACCCTGTCACCACGGGTAATGCACGAAGATAATCTCCCCCTCTTGGTTGACAGCTGCTGGAGCCTTGCGATAAAATGGAATGTGACACCATCGATCAAATTCTCGTTAACATTTCAGTTCTGACAAAAAGCCATTAGTCTGAAACGTTATCTCTGTTTCTCCACAGAGGCAGCCTAATCTGTTATGTGTTTCCAGCATCTTCTAACTTTTATTTCAAATTTTCAGCATCTGCAGCATTTTTGCTTTTGTTTAAGATTCCAATAACATTCTGTTCAAGGCATAAATCTTCCCTACAATTCAGGATGACTGGCATAAGATGAGTGAATTGGTTAAGTGATACACTCAGTCAGCCTGAATTAGTTTGGAACAGTTAGAAGTCCTCCATTTAGACTGTGGTTTAAGCGCATTTTCAGACTAACATAGGAGGAATGCGTTAATGCTTTAACTGAGCGTTTACGACAGACATCAAAACCAAAATTCAAACATTTTCCATTACTCAGCACTGCCTCCCTTCATCTTACTGAGTACAAATACACACAGATTAAAATTCTGAAATAGAAACAGAAAATGCTGGAAAAACTCAGCAGGTCTGGCAGCATCTGTGGAGAGAGAAACAGAGTTAATGTTCTGAGTCCGTTTGACTCTACTTCAGAACTCCATGGCTGCAAAAGCGAGTTTTGGTAGATTGTCTAACTTATAAGAAATTAAACATTATTCTCCTTCTTATTGATCGTGTTTTACTGTAGCAGAAGAATCTGTACCTAAAGGGTTAACATGGGATTGAGTACAGTACTACCCACATGGTGATGTAAGAAGGCACACAACCTAGAGCTGAGGCCAGTCTAGAGACGAGTAGCAATGTGTAAGGACCTAGTATGGAGTTCACTCCATACCTACTGTAAATATGTACACAGTTCAGTATTGTTAACAAAGACTTCCTTGTAATTTATACAAGACTGCTCCATGGTGTCCAAGCAGTGTCCTTCAAGCATAGCAACAACAGAATATATCATGGCAATAGTGATACAGTCTATTGTATGAGGTACCCAAAGTGCGCATTGCAGCATATCATGCAGAACAGTAGAACCTGTACAGTACAGAAGCAAGCCATTCAGCCCACTATGTCTCTGCTGCCTCTTTGAAAGAGCTGTCCAGTCCTCTCTTGAAGGTTATTATGGAATCAACTTCCACCACACCCTCAAGCAGCTCAGAACAACTTGCTGCATCAAAAAAATCCTCAACTCTGTCCTAATCCCTCTGGACAATCCTTTGCTGTATTCACGCTTCATTGATGCATTCCTGTAGTTAGCTTTGAATGAGTTTGGCAACCTCATTGGGCTTCCCAAATAAATTATCTATATACACTTAGGCCTAACCTTGGACAATCACTGGTGGTGGCTGTTCAATAGAATTGATTAACATCAGCTTCACAATCAGAAACTGCTGAACTCAGTGTATATTAGTTAAAAATAAAAGACTATAAGAAATGTGAAAATAGCGTTAAAGAAAGCAGAAGTTATCATAGGGTCATAGAACCATAACACACAGAATGAGGCTATTTGGCCCTATCCAATTTGTCCCACAGTGTAAGTTGTACTAAAATGGTCAGGGCTTGTCCTCTTAACACCCTG